>NC_083461.1:3203070-3248070 GCF_030014155.1 Tachysurus vachellii
CACTAATCAAATAACTTTTAAATGAACGAGTTCTAATGTACAGTGTATATTAATAATTTGCAGTATCCAGATGCTGTAGAAGAAAATTTAATTTTTTTCCTTACTCTGTCCAGAGTCCAAAAATAGACACGAAATAGACACAATTGCATTTGCATTTATTTCCTAATATAAAGAAAGAGCTGTGTGTGCGTGTGTGCGTGTGTGTGTGTGAAATCAGAGCTGGCATGACATACCGGTTGTGGGAATTCATATAGACAAAGTAAAAATACAGACCATCAGTTGCTATTACGGTCATTTCAGCCAATTATTGACCTTCGTCCTCTTTCCAAATAAAACATGTACGCTCCGTACGACCGTCTCTCTGTCACCAGGGTCGACTCTGCTTTTAAAGGATCCTTAAGTAAAAACCAGCTCTGTGGATGCTCGTGGGTTCTATTTATAGAAAAAAAAGTCACCCTGTGACAATCTACAACTCATGTAGTAATCGTTTGCGTTAGTGTTCGTGGAAACGTCTAGAACGTTTGTACACGGAGCCGACTATTCTCTTATATTGTCTCTAATCTCTAGGGCTCTTCTTTTAGACACGTGAAAAACGTCTGCAATCTCTTTAACAAAGCTAATGTTCATGCGCCTCGTAGCTAAAAGTACGGTGGCCTAGAAGTGCAAAACAAATGAACAAATCTGAAAACACAACGACAATTCAGACAACCCGGAAGAGGTTGGTATAGTTTGTGAATGGAACACGTACCGATCATTGGACAAGACACCTTTCACTCAAGGTATACATGAAGTTCAACAGTCTGCCGCAGGGAAAAGTTGGAATGGATGGATGGAATGGATTACTGTGCATTATTCATTCATTCATTCATTCATTCATTTTCTACCACTTATCCGAACTACCTCAGGTCACGGGCGTCAGGCGTCATCGGGCATCAAGGCAGGATACACCCTGGACGGAGTGCCAACCCATTGCAGGGCACACATACACACTCATTCACTCAGAGGCACGGGGAGAACATGCAAACTCCACACACACAAGGTGGAGGCGGGAATCGAACCCCGACCCTGGAGGTGTGAGGCGAACTTGCTAACCACTAAGCCACCGTGCCCCCCTACTGTGGATTAATTCTGTTATTTTCTTATATTTAAACGGAGAACTTTACACATTACACATAAGATTCCATACCTGTATATCTTGAGTGACAGGTGTCTTGTCTGATGATCGGTAAGTTTCCATTCAAAAACGATACACTACCGTTTCCGGGTTGTCTGACTTGTTAATGTGTTTTCGGATTTGTTAATTAGGGCCCGAGCACCGAATGGTGCGAAGCCCTATTGTTTTTCCTCGGGAGTATTATTTATTTATTTATTTATTTATTTATTTATTTATTTATTTTCCCGCACATTGGCCAATTGGGGTCCCTTAACATGCTCGAAAACTCTTGAAATTTGGCACACACGTCAGAGTCGTGTGACACTAGGATTGGACAAAGGTTGGAATACAGGCGTGGCAGGGGGGCTCTGTAGCGCCCCCTGTAATGCAAAAACAAACATTGGTGCACAGATCGGGCAATTATGTACGCACATGTACGAGAGTTGGTACGCATATAGATCTCATCGACCCGAACAACTTTCGTGCTCTAATCTATGAGCTCCGCCCAACAGGAAGTCGGCCATTTTGGATTGTTTTATAAGTGCATACGGTGAACTTTTAAATACTCCTCCTAGGACATTCATGCGATTGACATCAAACATGGTGAACATGATGCCGAGACATTGCACTTGCTAAATTGCGAAGGGATTTTTGATATCTCGAACGGTGCTGCCATGGCGAGGCGACAAAGTTATGGCGAATTCAGAGAAACAGGAAGTGTCTAATATCTAAAGCAAAAAATGTCTTATTGTGATGAGACGCGGTGTGTATGTTCGGCCAAGGATTCCGATCGCATCGATGTGCCTATTGTGAATCTTGGACATAGCGCCACCAACAGGCACCAGGAAGTGTGTCAGTCACAAAGGTGGATTTTTTGACAGCTGCATGCAGTAAACTTTTAAATACTCCTCCTAGGGGATTCATGCAATTGAGACCAGACTTGGCCACCATGATGCAGAGATATTGGAGATGCGAAATTGCGAACGGATTTTTGATACCTCAAACACTGTTGCCATGGCATCGTGTCAAAGTTTACTTTTATTTCAGGCATATTTAAGGATTTTGGCGTGCTTAGATTAACTTGAAATTTGACACATACATCACATTTGTCAGCTGTTAAGTGTGGACAAAAAGGTCAGACAAAGGTGTGTCTCTTAAGTGGCTCACTAACACCCCCATTTGTCTAAAATGTGGGATTACATTTACCTACAGTTCTCAAATGGGTCAGTAACAACATAAAATAGTCCACTGATATTTACCCACTTTATGCACTTGCCCACCCTGCATTGTTTTCTGGGAGGCACCGTATAGCGATAAAAAAACGTGCGAGGGCCCGTCATCGCTGCTTGCAGCTATATTTTGTTTTCGGATTTGTTAATGTGTTTTCGGATTTGTTAGTGTGTGTTCGGATTTGTTAGTGTGTGTTCGGATTTGTTAGTGTGTGTTCGGATTTGTTAGTGTGTGTTCGGATTTGTTAATTTGTTTTGCCCTTCTCGGCCACCATATAAAAGTGCTCCAGCTGCGTAAAAGAAATGATTTCTTATGTTTGTGAAAGTGCTACGATTGGTGAAAACTGGGAAGCATGGCGTCGGCAGCGTCGCATTATGAGATGCTGTCGGCTGTAGTATCATCGAACACTAAAGCTAAGTAGAACAGCCACTTTATTTCAGTTCAATTCAGTTTATGTGTAACGTTCTTTTAACAGCAGACATTGTCCCAAAGCAGCTTTACAGAAGTACAGAAACAATAAAAATGTTAAAGTTTAAAATTAACGTATTATTTACGTAACGGGGAGCCTGTGCCTATCTCAGGCGTCATCGGGCATCAAGGCAGGATACACCCTGGACGGAGTGCCAACCCAACACAGGGCACACACACACACTCTCATTCACTCACACAATCACACACTAGGGACAATTTTCCAGAGATGCCAATCAACCTACCATGCATGTCTTTGGACCGGGGGAGGAAACCGGAGTACCCGGAGGAAACCCCCGAGGCACGGGGAGAACATGCAAACTCCACACACACAAGGTGGAGGTGGGAATCGAAACCCCAACCCTGGAGGTGTGAGGCGAACGTGCTAACCACTAAGCCACCGTGGCCCCCCTGCAATATTACTTACGAAAATATAAAAAAAAAAAACAAGTTGTGATTTTCTTGCTATGGAATCTGTAAAATATTTCTCGGCCAATCAGACACCACCATAATGACCTGAATGAAGTGGATCCGTGTGTGAAGGCTTAGTGTGAGAACCCAGAGCTTGCCAGACATTAAAAAAAGGCCTGACCAAGGAATGAGTTAAAACAAGTCCAGGGTGAAGTTCTGTAAAAACAGTCAAGACCCTGAGAACCTCCACCAAACACCAGTGAGAGAAAAGAAGAGAAGAAACCAAGAGGTGTTTCTGAGCATGATGCCAAGGATGCTACCACCACTACCACCATGTTTCACAGATTTGGGTTCCTGTACAGTTCTCATCATGATGCTACCAACACCACACATTCTCAGTCTGATGAGCAGCAGTGTTTGGTTTCGCTTTGTGCCCAAGAAGTGGTTATGGTCTCATCACACCAGAAAACGGTTTTGTACATTTGCTCCAACATGCTTTTTTTTTTTTTTTTTTTGTAGAGAACCTCAAGCTGTTTTTCATAAGACTCTTCCATAAATCCCAGTGTTGTAAAGTGTCCAGGCTGCGGTTGTCCTGTGGGTAGTTTCTCCCTCCTGAACTGTGGGGGTCTCCACTTCCTTCAGATACCCTTGGCCTCGAAGTCCTTAGATACTTGAACTGTAGCTCCACAAGTCATCATGGAGCTCAGCAGTATTGTGAGTGTGTGTGTGTGTGTGTGTGTGTGTGTGTGTGTATTGTGTGTTTTTAAGCCCCCAACTGGATGTAGGATGCAAACAATCAACCACACTGTTTCCATCTTTCTTCCTCCGTCTGGCCTCCATCCCACTCCTTCTCTTCCTCAGCTGGGTTTAAAAGTACAGTTTAATAAGTAATGGTGATGTATGTGAAAATAATACATGGTAGGGATATAAAGCTTGACGGATGAGTGCTGGGTTGCCGGGAGACAGATGATGTGGTGCAGATGACCTGAGCGCTCTCTCTCTCTCTCTCTCTCTCTTTCTTTCTTTCTTTCGTTTTTTCTTTCTTTCTTTCTTTCTTTCTTTCTTTCTTTCTTTCTTTCTTTCTTTCTTTCTTTCTTTCTTTCGTTTTCTCTCTCTCTTTCTTTCTCTCTTTCTCTTTCTTTCTTTCTTTCTTTCTTTCTTTCTTTCTTTCTTTCTTTCTCTTTCTTCTTTCTTTCTCTCTTTTTCTTTGTCTTTGTCTTTCTGTCTTTCTTTCTGTCTTTCTGTCTCTCTCTCTCTCCACACTCCATTCACGTATGTACAGTCAGGAAGCTCAGCAAACCAACAACCAGCCTGATCGATTGGGCCTTTAGAACACCATGCACACTGTGAGTGTGTGTGCGAGCGAGTGTGTGTGTGTGTGCGAGTGTGTAGAGAGGTTGTTTATGTGCTCGAACTCTTAAAGTACCCATAAGCTTGTCATTTTATGTAGAATAATACTACTTATTAAAAATACACACAGTTATAAATATTCATAATTATGCAGATCTAGGAACAATATTATACCCATCTAGCCTCACAGCCATCTTATCTCAGGCTAGCTTACGTTTTGACTTATGAATTTTACTCATTCACTCAACACATACTATATACTTGAGGGTAGTCCATCGTTTGAACGTTACAACGAAACCGAGACGCTACTGAAAATGACTTTTCTACACCTTTAGCATCGTAACGAATCCGACGGTCTACGATACGCATAATATGCAAATTAGAAAAGGTCTTTACTTTATTTTGTAAATGACTCCACTCTATTTTCCACCCCACTGCCCAGGACAACGTGGTGACTGAAGATGAAGTAATCAATGAAGGATTGTAGAGTGATCTTTCATGGAGGTGGAGCCATGTTCGATCTGGGGGCGGGGCTAAAGTGGAGACACCTACACTGATAGGCCTTTTAGGATATTAAGAATTACAGCTTTTCTAAGCTGTCTCTTTTCCTTCTATATTTTTCATAACTTTTGATCGTAATATTTCAGATAAACACACACACACACATTCACACACAAACACACAAAACCTAGCATAACATTGATTAAGGAGTGCTGCCATCCCCTTATTTTCTTTTCCTCCTCCTTCCCTCTCTTATTTGAGCACTTTATCTTGTCGTCTTTCTCTCCTCCGAGTCCAGCAGCTCATCTCCGTCTCTCATCAGGATAGCCTGAGATACCGGTGTTTAAGTTGGAGTTTTGTTTTCTGGAGGTTTTTAATTGCGCTCAGTTGTGTTTTTTGGCTCACATGGTCCGGACAGAAAAAGTGCACGCACGTGTGTGTGTGTGTGTGTGTGTGTGTGTGCGTGTGACCGAGCCGCGCCCGGACGACGCTAATGTATTTCCTGTCAGCCCTGAAAAGCCACTTGTGCTTCCTGCCGGTGGTTTGGAGCTGATCCGGTTTGGAATGGAAGGTTGTACTGATGTTCCTGACAGTCCTGTGATTTGTTTTCTAACCTTCTGGTAAGTACTTCTGAGGTTTATCTGAGAGCGAGTGCAGTGGGTGGGGGGTGGGGGGGGGTAAGAAGGGGAGTCTGGGTGGAAGGATGCAACGATACGATACGGATGCAACGTGATATGGATTTCCATCGATTTCCGTTCCTTCGCAGCCACCTGAGATTCAGTACTATGTTAGTGTTACTAAATTTACTGTTGTGATCAGCTTTAACTTCATTTCTTTAGTTTTCAGTCTGAAAGCTGAGTTGATTCGTGAGTCAAGTGCAGCTTTCTCAACTGTGACTCCACTTGAGTGAGACAAAATGATTCAGTTGGTTCAGATACTCTTTGTGTTGACACGTAATTGGTGGATTGTATAAAACAATCTTATGCAGGAGTGTCACCTTCTTCTCTTTCTCATTTTTCTCCTCCTCCTTCGACTCCTCCTTTTCTGTCTTCTGTCAAGAAGGAGGTGACAGAAACAAAGGAGGAGAAGGAGACTGAGGAGGAGACAGAGAAGGAGGAGGAAACCGAAACAGAAGAAGCTTCTTTTGTCTTCTCCTACATTCACCTTCTCTGACTCTTTCTTCCCCTCCATCTCCTTCTCTGTCTCCTTCACCTCTTTCTTCTCCTCTGTCTCCATCTCCTACTGTCTCCATCTCAGGCTTTGTCTCCCTCTGGGGTTTCATTAACCGTATTGAAGTTTACAGTGTTATTCAGAGCCTGTTCTCCTGTCCAATCACAGTAATGTGTGACAACAGCAATCCCATGACAACACAAAAATGATAAAAGCTCACATGCACACTGGGGGAAGAGAGAGAGAGAGAGAGAGAGAGAGAGAGAGAGTGTGAAAAAGGAAGGGAGAGAAACAGACTCAGAACGAGAACATGTGGAAAGATTTGAGAAAGTTCTTTAACAGATAAAGAGTGTGTGTGTGAGAGAGAGTGAGAGAGAGAGAGAGAGAGAGAGAAACGGGTGTTATTAGTTGCTGCTGCTCTGCTGCTTATCTATTAGGTGCTCTTCCAGACATGTGATGAGTGTGTAGAGTCCAACATGGAGGATAAACCTCCTGCAGCTCATCATCACAGGAGAGAGAGAGAGAGAGAGAGAGAGAGAGAGAGAGAGAGACTTTTAAACATCTCTTTAATGGCTAAAGATTAAAATATAAACATAAAACAAAATCAGGACAATGGCCATATATAGTAAATAAGTATGTACAAAGAGCACATATAAGAAATACAAGAGGGAGAAAGATCAAATCCAACCTGGAGGTCCTACAGTAATAAATCAGTAAACATAAGATCAATGTGAAAACATAAAGACTTCACCATATATTTAATGGTGTTCGTGTCTATAGTGAGCCACAATGTAGGTTATTCATCAAAAGCATTTGGAGTGGATTTTGTTCTCTGAACATTATAAAGTTCTCATGGAGTCCAACAGGAAGGCCGTCTGTTCCTGTTGTTGGACCTGGAGAGGGTTCAATGACAACAACAGTCACTTCATCATCGATCAGCTCCACTTCCATTCCATAATCCTTCTTCTCTGATGTTAGAACATGGAAGCCCTGTAGAAAGATCACTTCTGCGTGGTTCCTCTGAGTTTTCAGCAGTGTAGGGCAACAATCCATCACCAGTCTACACGCCTCCGCCGAGTCCGACGCCTCCGCCGAGTCAGAGGTCGAAGCGTTTATGTCCCAAAGCTCCGCGTTTAAAACTCCAGAGATTAACTCTTTGGTGATGGAGGTGTTAAAATCACGTTAACTCTGGTGATGGAGGTGTTAAAATCACGTTAACTCTGGTGATGGAGGTGTTAAAATCACGTTAACTCTGGTGATGGAGGTGTTAAAATCAAAAGGCAGAAGATTAGAAACCGTGATTCTGGTGGCTGGGGCAGACAGCGGGGTAACAGCAATGTTCATATGTGAGGCTGATAGAATGTTCTTAAACCCCACCTGCTCTCCTGTAACCACGAGCAGCTCCTCCATAGTCACACTGGGCTCTGGCACACACCTGCACATGCTGGCGTCACGTAAAACACACACACACACACACACACACACCCCTACACCTCAATCCACTTAACCAACAATACCCGACTAAAGAATAACACTTAAACACAATTTTCTCCGCTAATTCATGCCGATGCACCGACTGGAACAATGAGAGAGAGGGAGAGAGAGGGAGAAGGAGGGAGAGAGAGAGAGAATGAGAGTGAGGGAGAGAGAGAGAGAATGAGAGTGAGGGAGAGAGAGAGAGAATGAGAGTGAGGGAGAGAGAGAGAGAATGAGAGTGAGGGAGAGAGAGAGAGAATGAGAGTGAGGGAGAGAGAGAGAGAGAGAGAGAGAGAGAGAGAGAGAGAGAGAATGAGAGTGAGAGAGAGAGAGAATGAGAGTGAGGGAGAGAGAGAGAATGAGAGTGAGGGAGAGAGAGAGAATGAGAGTGAGGGAGAGAGAATGAGAGTGAGGGAGAGAGAGAGAATGAGAGTGAGGGAGAGAGAGAATGAGAGTGAGGGAGAGAGAGAATGAGAGTGAGGGAGAGAGAATGAGAGAGAATGAGAGAGAGAGAGAGAGAGAGAGAATGAGAGTGAGGGAGAGAGAATGAGAGAGAGTGAGAGAATGTGTGAGAGAGAGAGAGAGAGATGTACTTGACAGAACAGTGGGATTCAGTTTCTTTTCAGTTGACAGTAGCCTAAATTTTTCCATTGCCATGTCAAGAATTCTGAGCATCTGGGATTCGGGGACAGAACGAAGGAATGATGGAGAAAGAGGAGGAATGTTAGCAGTGGCCTGTATTTCAGGAGGAATTTATTGATTTTCAGCAGTTTGTCCTCCATCCCTCCCTCCATCTCTCTCTCTCTAAATCCCCCCTCAGGAATACAGCAGTGTAATATAAGGATTTGTTGCTACTGGAAAATCTCCCTGTTTCCAGTTACATCAGAGTGAAAATTTCCACTTTATTTGAGCGAATGTGGAGGAAACAAAGACCGAGCCATAAAAGGAATTTAATTTGTTTGCATTATATTTTTATGTCTCTGGTTCAGAGAGATCACGATAATCATCTCCACATGTGAGAAGTTCATCTGTGTGAAGAAGTGAAATTCAGAACTTCGGATCAAAAAGGAATTCGGTTCCAATTAGTTTCTGGGTCAAAAATCATGACTCACACTTGGGTTTAATTGTCAGGGAACCTTTTTCTCACCGCTACCTTCAGTTATACCGTTTCAATTATTTATTTTCAGCTGAATCTTTTATTTAATTTCTTGATTCTGTGTATAAACTTACAGCACAGGAAATGAACACACAGACACACACACACACATACACACACACAGAGAGAGAAGGATGGAGAGAGAGAAGGATGGAGAGAGAGAAGGATGGGGAGAGAGAGAGAGAGAGAATGAGGGAGGGAGAGAGAGAAGGATGGGGAGAGAGAGAGAGAGAGAGAGAGAGAGAATGAGGGGGGAGAGGGAGAGTGAGTGAGTGGGAGGGAGGGGGAGAGAGAGAGAATGAGGGGGGAGAGAGAGAGAATGAGGGGGGAGAGAGAGAGAATGAGGGGGAGGGGGAGAGAGAGAGAGAGAATGAGGGAGGGAGAGAGAGAAGGATGGGGGAGAGAGAGAGAGAGAATGAGGGAGGGAGAGAGAGAAGGATGGGGGAGAGAGAGAGAGAGAATGAGGGGGAGGGGGAGAGGGAGAGTGAGTGGGAGGGAGGGGGAGAGAGAAGGCTGGAGAGAGAGAATGAGGGAGGGAGAGAGAGAAGAATGGGGAGAGAGAGAGAGAGAGAGAGAGAATGAAGGAAGGGGAGAGAGAGAGAATGAGGGAGAGAGAGACTTTTTAACATGTCTTTAATTACCAACACACACACACACACACACACACACACACACACCAGGGGGAAATTGGGTCCATTACTGTAGCTCCAAGTCACCAAAATAAGATTATATATAATTTACTTATATTATTTACTTATTTGGCAGACGCCCTGAAGGTTAAGGGCCTTGTTCAGGGGCCCAGCAGTAGCAGCTTTGTGGACCTTCACATCGTAAACCCAACACCTTAACCACTAGGCTACAACATTCCCAAAAATAAAATACAAGAATTAGTTTAACAGTAAAGGGATTAAAGAGATGACGATGGCCTGGAGGTTCCAGGTGTCTTCTCATGTGGGTTTCCTCACGGTTCTTCAGTTTCCTCCTGCTGTCCGTTTACATTCCCGTTCACGTTTACGGCAAATAGTTGCCGATCGGCTCGTGATCGTCATGTGATCGGTTCAGGTGTCCTGGTATATCACTGTGAACGCTTGATTTGATACCTTACTATGTGCAGTCTGTTAGTTTCTTCCTTGACTTTATTTATTTGTTTGTTTATTATTTATTTATTTATTTATTTATTTATTTACATTTACACATCCAGAGAGACGTATAAAAGTGCTCAAGTCTCCATCATTGTATTAATTCCGGTTCACTAGGTTACATACTTAAGATGCCAGGAGTCTAAACCCTTGTTCAAAGTTTATTTTATTTATTTATTTATCTATTTGTTTGTTTATTTGTTTGTTTATTTATTAAATACACACGTACAACAAACATGGGGAAAGTGCTAGTTGAAGTGTTTCATGAAGAAGTAGGTCTTCACCCGTCTTTTGAAGATAACCAGTGACTCAGCTGTCCGGACCTCTAGGGGAAGTTCGTTCCACCACCTCGGTGCAGAACAGAGAAGAGTCTTGTAGTAAACTTACCTCTTACCCTGAGAGATGGTGGCAGTAGTGGAGCGGAGCTGTAGATCCGATGGTGTGAGGTGCAGCGTGTGGAGTGATGATGGCTTTGAGGTAAGAGGGAGATGGTCTGATGTGTTCGGCTACAGGAGCCGGTGGACGAACACAGCAGTGTGGTGGTGTGGAGAACGTACTGTAGGCAGGTTGAAGACCAGTCACACAGCTGCATTATAGTTCATTTGCAGAGCATGAATTTTCATATGTAGACCTGATAGAGAGAGAGAGCAGTAGTCCAGTGTTGAGATTACAACAGACTGAACAAGTACCTGAGTAGCCTGTGCGGATAAAAATGGCCGAATCCTTGTAACGTGTTAGAGAAGAAGCAAACATGGCCGAGACGAACACGAGAGGAACAGGACAGTTCGTGGTGTTACCTCAAGGTTTAGAACACTGGATTGTGCTGTTTGGAGCTGTTGCCTCTGTCAGTGTGACTGAGATCTTGGCGCTCTGCTGATCTCTCGTTTGCACGATGGTGAACTTCTGGTCATCTGGTTTGTTCCACAGTAGCAGTGTTATTGAAGTCCACACAGCTCTGTTATTTACTTCAGGATGTCGGGAAGCAGAGGCGTGTGAAAGAGAAGCGATCTGTGTAACAGTGCATACTTTACATCTCACACACACACACACACACACACACACACACACACACACACACACACACACACACAAATACACACACGGTTTATTATAGGGTCTGTCAATACACAAAGCGGATGTTAACCAGGCTGCAGTCTGTTCCAAGATGGAATTCAAACACAAACACACACACACACACGAGTGTTTTTATTTTTAGAGTTTAGACATTTTACAGACTTTATAACTTTATATTTATTCTCGAGCTTGAGAGGATGGTGGAGAAAGAGGTTACCATGACAACGCTACTATAAACAAGCCTACACACTGTACTGTGTCTGAGATTAGGAAAAGTACGAGGCAGAACCTCAGACAACAGGGTAATGACCAAAACCTTCAGGGATTTATTTATTTATTTATTTATTTATTTATTCCATTCAGCTCTGCTTTTGAGTTCCTGGAACAACAGGAAGTAGAGACAAAAGGAGGAAGTGAGGTGCAGTCAGGTCCAAGTTTATTACCTGCTGTGGTTCTATACAACTAAAAATCACTCTTTGGTACCTTTTTAAACTCAAAAGTTTTTTTCCATCATTATTTTTTCCATCAAAACAGACTTTCTGGGTAAATCTCGTTTGTGGGCGGAGCTACATTTGAACGCATTTTACAAGTAAACAGCGAGATAACCGTCTGTCAGTGTTTACTGTTACTGTGGATTGGGACGTCTGGAGCTGGTCACACCGTCTTTGAGCTACTGTTGTCGGTGTTTTGTTATTAGATGAAAGACTGTTTGAAGGACCATGAGCACTGAGGAAAATGTTTTGATCCCCTGTTGATTTTGTACGTTTGCCCACCGACAAAGAAACAAAGACCAGTCTGTAATTTTAATGGTAGGTTAATTTTAACAGTGAGAGACAGAACAACAACAAAAAATCCAGAAAAACTCATTTCAAAAAAGTTATAAATTGATTTGCATTCTAATGACTTAAATAAGTGTTTGACCCCCTATCAATCAGCAAGCTCCTGATCTCAGCTCTTTACCTGTGTTAAAGACACCTGCACACAGAAGCAATCAATCAATCAATCAGATTCCAAACTCTCTACCATGACCAAGACCAAAGAGCTGTCTAAAGCCCTATTCGGACGGGATTAGTTTTACGTGGGGACGTGGAGTAATGCAATTTTACCTCAGGACGTCTGTAATATAAATTGGCCAATTCGCACGGGACAAGACATCTCAGTAAAACTACCAGAAGTGGGAGGGGTAACTCGCTTTATGCACCACAGTAACCTCCTTGTCATGTGCGTATGACGTTGCTTCCTGTTATCACGTGCGCAAACAGACAACATGGCGCCTCCATGCTTGCAAAACGCGCCAAAAACTACTTTTAAAAAGGAAATGACGGAATTTTACCGCACATATTTACAGCGGGTCTATTCGGACGGGATTAGTAGTACCTGAGGTCATTTTTCCGGACCTTTTTACAGAAGGTAAAAGTCGCCATAATCTTTACTGACATTGTCCGTAATGATTACCGAGATGGTACATTCGGACGGGACTAAAATCACAGAGAAGCTCTGGTAATAATTACTTTACCCCCACGTCCCCACGTAAAACTAATCCCGTCTGAATAGGGCTTAAGGACGACAGGCTGGAACGGGGTACAAGACCATCCTCAGGCAGCCTGGTGAGAAGGTGAAAACGGTCGGTGTGATTATTCACAAATGGAAGAAACACATTAACAAATAAACTGTGAGTCCCCCTCGGTTTGGGGCTCCATGCAAGATCTCACCTCATGGAGTTTCAGTGATAATGAGAACGGTGAGGAATCAGCCCAGAACTACATGGGATTATCTTGTCAATGACCTCAAGGCAGTTGGGACTAAAGCCACCAAGAAAACAATTGCGAGACCAAATTCGTGCTCTTTGGCATCAACTCAACTCGCCGTGTTTTAGAGGAAGATGAATGCTGTGACTATGACCCTAAGAACACCATCCACATCATCAAACACAGAGGTGGAAACATTATGCTTTGGGGTGGACAGGACAACTTCACCGCATCAAGAGGACCTCTGTCCCTCAGCCAGGGCATTGAAAATGGGTCATGGATGATTATTCCAACATGACAATGACCCAAAATACACGGCCAAGGCAACAAAGGAGCGGCTCAAGAAGAAGCACGTTAAGGTCCTGGAGAGGCCTAGAAGGTCCCCAGACTAATCCCATGGAAAATCTGTTGAGGGAGGTGAAGGTACGAGTTTCCGACGTCAGCCTCAAAACATCAAACACTTGGAGAGGATCTACCAGGAAGAGTGGGACAAAATCTCTCCTGAGATTATAAGAAACGTCTGATGTCTGTGATTGTCAACAAGGGTTTTGCCATCAAGTACGTAGTCGTGTTGGCGAAGGGGTCAAATACTGCTTTCACTCATAAAAATGCAAATAAATGTATAACGTTTTTGTTATTCGTAAACGTACAAATTCAGCAGGGGATCAAATCGTTTTTTCCTCACTGTAGCATTCGGCGCTCATGATTTGGAATAATCTGTGGAATGGGGAGAAAATTGAAGGACTGTGTTTCACCGGGTGTGTGAACAACTTAGGGACATTTTGTTTGAACCTACGGAAAGGGGATTAGTTTTATTTTATTAGTGAAGAAGCCATTTGGGGTTTTTCGTGCTATGTAAGACTACACTGTGTGTGTGAGTGTGTTTTTGTGTGTGTGTGTGTGTGTGTGTGTGTGTGTGTGTGTGTGTGTGAGTGTGTGTGTTGGTAGGTACATTTACAGTGTTTTTCCTCTACTTCCTGTCCAGGTCTGTACGAGCTGCTGTCACTGTTACCGTCTCAGCTCCAGATGTATGTAAAGAGTTCAGATGATCGCTCTTTTCTCCACACCATGTTCAGCTCCCGGAGCCTGCACTCGCTCGTCAAGGTGAGGGGTGTGTGTGTGTGTGTGTGTGTGTGTGTGTGTGTGTGTGTGTGTGTGTGTGTGAGAATATTAAAATAAGGATAGAATATTAATCTTGTGATAAATTCAGTTACAGTCTTTGAGACTAAATAATTTTAAAGGGATTATTTAAAGGTCAAATAATTATGTGAATATTTAATTATTTTTTTTGCTTGAAGTAGATGATGATGATGATGATTTGGTTCTTCATCTCTACCTCTGGATTTCTCTTTTAACAATGTTTTATTCTTCCTGATTGTAATCACTAATTGCAGATTCTAATCACTAAATTTTTTTAATTTTTTTATTTTTTTTTTTTAAACAAAGCGGTAAAATTGTACTTGTTCGTGTTTTTCCTCAGAAAATGCCACGGTAAAATGTAGTTTTTGCCCTTAATGCCCTCAAAAAGAACTGATGAATCAATATTTGACTAAATGTTTTATTTTTTATTTTATGAGCCACATTGTGTAGATCTCCATCACATCACTCTGTTTAACATAAGAGCGCTATTAGTAACAGCGAGCTCTTTTAAAAGCAGCGGCCTGCATCCAAAATAAATCCCGTAAGAAACTCAAGCCTTCTTCACTCACTCTCTGGTCACAGAAAGCTCCAAAATCAACACACACACACGCACACACACACACACGCACACACACACACTTTCCTTTTCTCCCTCTTATACACTCTGACACTTCTTGCTCTTGATTTAGCCTTTAGTCTTTCTCCCACGTGGATTAGGGATCATGTTTCAGATCATCGCTGGATAATTCGACCTCTCTGGCTTTACGCCTATTTGGGGAGATTTGCTGTCTGTGACTCGAGCTCTTGATCCAGATGTGTTAGTCTCGCCATTTTGCTCATCCTTATGTCCTCAGACAGTAACCTGACCTGCACCTCTGTCACTTATAGAATTAATACCTTCAGTAAATGCCACATGCACAGTAAAGCTCTCTCTCTCTCTCTCTCTCTCTCTCTCTCTCTCTCTCTCTCTCTCTCTCTCTCTCTCTCTCTCTCTCTCTCCCTCTCTCTCTCTGGCTTTCGCCCTCTCTTTTTTACTTTAAGCCGTGAAACTGGACGTTAGAAATACACCTTACACTCAGTAGTAGAAGTTTGTGTCGATTGTGTGTACTGTTGTGTTTTGTGGGCGTGGCCTGTCGTCAGATAGCGTTAGTTATAGACGATCTCGACAGCTAGCCATTTTAGCACAAATGAAATGACGCACCGATTAGAAACCGTCCCTGCCGCTTCCTTTGACGTCTCCGTACGTGTTGTAATACTGACGTCGGTAGCTGTCGTACGGAGCAGACGTGGCGTACGGAGCAGACGTGGCGTACGGAGCAGACGTGGCGTACGGAGCAGACGTGGCGTACGGAGCAGACGTGGCGTCTGGATGTTTAGAGATGAATCTCCATGTGAGTTTCCTGGACTGTGTGTGTTGAATAGAGTGTGTGCCCTGAAGGAGAGGTGATGAGGTGCTGATTGATGGCGTCTCTGCTCTCTGGGCCACAGCGTTACCTGATCCTCAGATCCTCAGGGTTCTCAGGGCTTTCACATGAAAGTCATTTTAGGAGCACAAGAAGTCCTGTTCTACCTCTGAGCTACCTCTCGCTCTCGCTCTCTGTCTCTCGCTCTCTGTCTCTCGCTCTCTGTCTCTCTCTCTCTGTCTCTCGCTCTCTGTCTCTCTCTCTCTCTCTCTCTCTCTCTCTCTCCCTCTCTCTGTCTCTCTCTCTCTCCCCTTCTCTTTTCCCTTTCTTGCTTTCTT
This sequence comes from Tachysurus vachellii, assembly GCF_030014155.1. Taxonomy (NCBI): domain Eukaryota; kingdom Metazoa; phylum Chordata; class Actinopteri; order Siluriformes; family Bagridae; genus Tachysurus; species Tachysurus vachellii. The sequence goes on from NC_083461.1 coordinate 3,218,828, forward strand.
TCTTACCCTTTTGCTGTTTTCTTCTCTCTCACTTGTTCTTTGTTCTTGACTGTCTCTCACTCTGACCTGTCTGTTTCTCTCTCTCCTCTCTCTCTCTCTCTCTCTCTCTCTCTCTCTCTCTCTCTCACACACACACACAAACACACACTTTGCTTTGGCTTTTGTCCCTTTATTTTTCTTTGATTTGCCTCCATCGTTCTTTTTGCGTTGTTTTTACACCAACCTTCCTGATACGGTTCATCGTTGTGTGTTTGCTCTCTTTTTCTGTTTGTTTTAAAGACCCTCCCCTCTTTTCCATTCATCATTTCATTCTCTTTTTGTTGTCATGGATATTTTTAACCCCGCCGTGTTTTCTCCGCGTGAGACCCACTTTCTTGTAGCTCCGCCTCTTTCCACTCTGACCTTCGTGTCATTTTTCACTTCGGCCGTGTTTAACGCCGCGCTTCATTTCCTCCTGTTGTTCAGGTTTATACAAATATTAAACTTACCGTAGATAAACACACCAGCAGCCTTGTCCCATCTTACTTTGTCTTCATGTTGAAATGTACCGATATTAGAACAGCTCAATTTACGGTAGAACTTCAGCAGCAGGTCCTACTTTTAAAAGATTACAAAAGGGAAAAAAAACCCAACAAAAACTTCTCTTCTCTTTTTCCCAGAGAATGTCTGGAGCTTCAAAAGAGAGAATAAAAGATTATTCTGGTGAAGGAGCGAGTGATTATAGCTGCTGTAGTTCGGGTATCTAACGTGGACAACATTTAAAAAGTAACACTAAATGGATAAAAGGAAAAACTTGCGGCTACTGTAACTGCGACTGGGCTTCATGACATGACTCCGACTGTGATTATATTCCTGTAACAGCACCACAGGATGTGCTTTACTCCTTATTTATTTACCTCTCTGTCTGTCCTGAGTATCAGAGCTCTGTAATGGGTTTTAAAGGTGCAGAAGCAGGTGGTGTTTTAGTGTTTGAGCTGGACCTGTGAATAAGCTCCTGTAGAGTACGGCACTAAAGAGGCTCGGCATCACACTGACTTATGAGGAGCACACGAGGATTATACAGCACCTACTACCTCATCCCTTTACCTCAGTCCCTACACTCCAAGTGTATGTGTGAGGGAGAGAGATTCTGATGTTCAATTTAAAGCTTTAGAGTGAAAGTCAGAATGCAGGGCAGTGAGGTCATGTCCTTGAGTCACAGTTAAGTGTATTAACAGAATCGGTCACACACCACGTCACGATTGTTCTGGGGGAGATCATGCAGGTCGCTTTACTCCTGAGAACATCATCCAACCACTTTCTGCTTCAGTTACCTTTACCTTGACCTCATGTTACCCCTCTACCCTGACCTTGTGTACCCCTGCACCTACCCTGACCTTGTGTACCCCTGCACCTACCCTGACCTTGTGTACCCCTGCACCTACCCTGACCTTGTGTACCCCTGCACCTAACCTGACCTTGTGTACCCCTGCATCTACCCTGACCTTGTGCACCCCTGCACCTACCCTGACCTTGTGTACCCCTGCATCTACCCTGACCTTGTGTACCCCTGCACCTACCCTGACCTTGTGTACCCCTGCACCTACCCTGACCTTGTGTACCCCTGCACCTACCCTGACCTTGTGCACCCCTGCATCTACCCTCTTTCTTTTCAGTCTGTGGCCCCCAGACTGTGGAACGCGTTGCCCCTGTCTCTGCGTGTGGCTGGTTCTGCTGATTCTTTTAAAAAGCAACTGAAGACACTCTTATTTAGACAAGCTTTTAGCTGACGGGGCTTTTTATGGTTTCATCCCTGTTGTAGTGTGTTTTATTATTTTAGTTGAAGTTTTGCTGTCTAATAATTTCTCTTTTTTACTTTGCAAGAATGTTTTGTTGTACATTTAAGTTTTATTGTTGTATTTTGTAAAGCACTTTGTGATTTTATCTGTGAAAGGTGCTATAAATAAACTTTACTTACTTACCCCTTCATCTACCCTGACCTTGTGTACCCCTGCACCTTCCCTGACCTTGTTGTACCCTTGCATCTACCCTGACCTTGTTGTACCCTTGCATCTACCCTGACCTTGTTGTACCCTTGCATCTACCCTGAACTTCTGTACTCTTACATCTACTCTGGCCTTCTGTACCCTTACATCCACCCTGACCTTCTGTACCCTTACATCTACTCTGACATTCTGTACCCTTACATCCACCCTGACCTTCTGTGCCCTTACATCTACTCTGACCTTCTGTACCCTTACATCTACTCTGACCTTCTGTACTCTTACATCTACTCTGACCTTCTGTACCCTTACATCCACCCTGACCTTCACCCTCTGACCTTGTTGTACCCTTGCATCTACCCTGACCTTGTTGTACCCTTGCATCTACCCTGACCTTGTTGTACCCTTACATCCACCCTGACCTTCTGTACCCTTACATCTACTCTGACCTTCTGTACTCTTACATCTACTCTGACCTTCTGTACCCTTACATCCACCCTGACCTTCTGTACCCTTACATCTACTCTGACCTTCTGTACCCTTACATCTACCTTGACCTTTGGTACCCTCACATGTACTCTTACATCTACTCTGACATTCTGTACCCTTACATCCACCCTGACCTTCTGTACCCTTACATCTACTCTGACCTTCTGTACCCTTACATGTACTTTTACATCTACCCTGACCTTCTGTACCCTTACATCCACCCTGACCTTCTGTACCCTTACATCTACTCTGACCTTCTGTACCCTTACATCCACCCTGAACTTCTGTACCCTTACATCTACCCTGACCTTTGGTACCCTCACATGTACTTTTACATCTACCCTGACCTTCTGTACCCTTACAGCTACCCTGACCTTTGGTACCCTCACATGTACTTTTACATCTACCCTGACCTTCTGTACCCTTACATCTACCCTGACCTTCTGTACCATTACATCTACCCTGACCTTTGGTACCCTCACATGTACTTTTACATCTACCCTGACCTTCTGTACCATTACATCTACCCTGACCTTTGGTACCCTCACATGTACTTTTACATCTACCCTGACCTTCTATACCCTTACATCTACCCTGACCTTTGGTACCCTCACATGTACTTTTACATCTACCCTGACCTTGTGTACCCCTACACCTACTCCAGACTCATGTCTACCAAACCTCATGTACCCCTACACTTAAGTGTAGACCTGGCTTAAGGAGACCTGGCTTTACTAATCGCTCAATCATATCTCTGTTTGAGGACAGAGCTCAGATTTTGATGTCATTTTAAGCTCCACCTCTTTTTCCTCATGCATGTTTAAACACAACCATTATTAATAGTGTTATAAACAGTGACCAGTTATTCATTCTGTTTCTCTTCCGTCTCTCTGTCGTGTGTGTGTGGGGGTGTGTGTGTGTGTGTGTGTGTGTGTGTGTGTGTCAGATCCATGAGAAGCTGCAGCACTATGAGGAAAGATGTCCTGCTCCTGTACTGGACAGCGCTAGTGCTCTTGCTCAAGGAGTGAGTACACAAACACACACACACACACACACACACACACACACACACACCTTACACAAGAGTGTGTGAGAGGTTGTGTGTGAGTGTGCGCGCGTGTGAGAGTGTGTGCATGTGTGCGAGAGTGTGAGTGTGTGTGAGATAGCGGTACTTTCAGAGACCAGGCCAGTTTTCCATGGAAGAGGAAACAATTGCAGTTTTCCAAAATTGACAAAAAACTATATATTTTCAAAAGCCGTCTTACACTTCAGTTTAATAAAAATAACAAGTTTATAAATTATCACCTGTCTTATGTGTTTAATGAGGACATGGCTGTGTTTTACACTGTAATGTGAACACACACACAGTGTGCCTAGCGTTAGAAAGATAGAGACATGAGGAGGAGGAACGAAGAGAGAAGATGGATGGATGTCTGGGAAGGAGAAGAAGGAGTGCAGACAGCCTTCAGATGAGAGGGTTTGAGTGTGTGTGTGTGTCAGCGAGTGAAAGTCTGTATAAGACATTAGTGTTATAAAATGCTCAGTTCTCAGTGGTTTGCGCAACATAAACCAAGTACTAGATCAACATGGCAGTGTGCAAGCACACACACACACACACACACACACACACACACACACAGGCTGTGTAAACACCAGGAGTTTTCTCTGGATATGATCACATGTGGATGATCAACACAAAAGAAGCTTGACCCACTGAGGCTCATTAGCAGGTCAGAGCTCCTGATGAGCAGGTCAGCAGCAATGCTCCATCTACGTGGACCTCACGTCTCTTACACCGGCGACCTCGACTCGCTGCGTCCTGACTCGCTGTGTCCTTGTCTGCTGTCACGTGTGTGGTCTTTTCTCTCAAACGTTTGAGACGTTACTGAGGCTTTCTGTGCACACTGTGCAGAAGACTTACGAGGACATTGTCCAGTATCCTGTGTGTAAGCATGTATCCAGTTCTGCTCTTCTGGCTGATTTGAGGATGTAGACTCGCATCGTAATCATCAGCAGCGCCCGAGGTTTATTTTGTAAGCGCCACTCATTTCATCTCTATCCAAAGATATCTGATGCAGCGGCGCTTTAATCCTTTCTCTCGTCTAGCTCTTTCACCTCCTCGTCGCTTCCAAAGCTTTAACTTTCTATCAAACTCCACTGTTCAAGTTCGACTAGTTTGCCAGCTAACTATCCGAGCCGAGCCTCCTTTGTAACTCTGCCTCGCTTAGCCCAATTGCATTCTGGGACGTTGTGTCCTCTTCGCTTGACTGACTCTTGTTCTTAAGTCTGAGCATTAAATAGATTTGGGTGGATTTTCCCTGCAAAATCCTGCACCTTCTAGGATCGAAGTCACGAATAATAAATAATATTGTGATGGAAATACCTCGGCGTGCCATATTCTGAGATCTCAACACCTTCTGACCAATCAGAATTCAGGATACAGTGCAATGTGGCACCAAAACACTTTTTATTTATAGTTCTTGTTTTGTTTTATTTTCTACTCTTGATACCAGGTCATTTTGGCATAATGAGAAAAGAAGAATTAGAAAAACAAAACAAGACTGTCTTTCTTTTCTCAAGTGCTTTGATGTCTTTTTGTTTTCTCTCTGTCTCTCTCTCTCTCCCTTCCTGCTGATGGAGGGCAGGCGGCCATCATTTGTTCCTGTAAATCCTGGTTTCGGTTCTGGATCCGTATCAAACTCTGACCCTGAGATTTACACGTTTCCTTCAGTGTTCTGAACGGTCCTGCACTGGCATAATCTGATACCTGTGTGTGTGTGTGTGTGTGTGTGTGTGGGTGTGTGTGTGGGCGATCAAAGCTCCTAAATGATCGCTCACCCCCCGTCGTTGCTGTAGCCAGATCATTTCCAATCGAGGTGTGTGATGCTGTTCAGTGTGCCCCAGCTCTCTCGCTGCTGCTGCCGCTCATTTCAGTGTTAAGTTTCTCTAATAGACCTTGAATTTATAGCGTGAAATAAAATGACGTTTTCACCTCCGTCTGGCCCTGAATGTCGTCTAGAACTGACACAGCAGGTGGGTTACTCTAGTGCTCGATTTATAAACACACAGAAACACACACACACACACTTTACAATGTGTTTTCAGACAATAATAAAAAAATATCGAGGAGAAAAATGCACGTTCACAAACGTCCATCAAGTCTTTACTGAAGTGTGTCGTGTGACGCAGTCCCACCTCTGTCCACTGGGTGGCAGTAAAGAGTTTCAAGCTCCAGCACCAGCAGTGCGACCGATCATTCGTATGTTCATTTGCGGTGTGATGAGAGGTTAGCCTGAGATGAAGGACCGGGTTGATAAGTGTATGCTGTCAAGTGTGTATGAGTGTGTTGACTCATGTTCTTCTGTTCTTCTCTCCCAGGTGTCTGAAGAGCTCCAGATGAAGCCTTTGAGTGCAGACATCACCGAGCTGCTGAAGCTGCTCTCCAAACCTCATGTGAAGGTAAACAGTGTCTCAGTGTGAACCCTTTCTGTCTCTCCCACAGCCCGTGGCTTGTCCTGCTCCTCCATACTTCTCCTTCTCACTCTTCTCCCTTTTAATTCTCCTCTTCACAATCCCTGCTGCTCATTCTCCTTCTCATCCTGCTCCTTTTCTCCTCTTCCATCATCATCTCCTCCTCCTCCTCCTCTTCTTCAGGGCAACCTAAAGTATGAGCAGATGTCCACCGTGGGTCTGAATGGCGTCTCTGTGCGTTACAGTAACCGTATCGCTCTCAATTATGACTGGAAACCATCTATTTGCTGCGAGCAGACGTAAATCAGATCCCTTGACCTCCCCTTTAACAGCGTCTTTATGATTCACACGTGCAGAAACACGTTTCAGTCACGTCTCACTAATCCTGACAGCGACAAAATCAGCAGTGACTGTTTCCTCATTCCAAATGTTTAGCTCGTGTGTTTATATCGCAGACGGTATTTGAGCAATCTCACACACACACACACACACACACACACACACACACACACACACACACACACACACAAGGTCTGACCAGTAATAAGATTATAGTGTTAGGAGTCACGCTGAGGTCGACACACAGAGCAGCATGTAGCCGTCGCTCTTTTTAATGTCCACCGTTATTGTAGTGACTGATGGAAGCTCAGGAGTGTTTTAATGTCAGAGGTCAAGTTCTGTTTTGTGAAAATGACCTCGCAGAGTCTTGGGGGATTAAAACAAAGCTCCAGGGTTCATTTACAACAACTTCACTTCATTTGTATCTGCACTGTATAGCGGATTAGCAAAGCAGGCTAACTCTACTAGCTACAAACTATTTGTGTTTATGTTCCTCAATTCAACTGACTTACACATTTGAACAATTCAACAAGCTTTTTTTCGTTCGTTTGTGTGCGTGTGTGCATATAATATATTTATTTTCTTCCCCCCAGAGGTGATGCTAAAATCTCCATTACCATTAGCTTGAATTTTAGCCAGTTGCTAGTTATTAGCGTCCACGCTAGTCTAACCTGAAATTAGTGAATGAGAAAAACTCTGAAATAAAGCTAGGTATAAATAAAGTTAGCAAACTAGCAAACGGCAGCATACTGAAGTGTGTTGTACTGAGGCAGTGCGGTTCATCCGTACCGATCGATACACACACCGTCCATTATGCTACGGTGCTAATTACAGTGCGTAGACGGTGAGACGGTGGCCATGGCGATGGAGCTCGATCGGACACTTTTCGGACGTGTTTTCTGAACGGTACTTTCACAGGTCTCGATGAGATTGTAATGAGTTAATAACGAGGATGCTCCGGGGGAACAGCGATCAAAAGATAACGACGTAACACGTAAGGACGCACACAAGATCAAACTGAAGCTCTGCAGTCATGTCCTCACCGCTGTGGAATATCTGTGGCGTCTCCAGAACCAATGGAAAACGTTCCGTTTGCATGCCGTGTAGGTTCAAAAGAAATATCATGTGGAGGAAAACTGGCCAAAGGTTTTAATACGACGAACTTGATTCGACACTTAACACTAAACTCAAACATAAACTCATCTGAACTGTTTATTTTATCCTCCTCAGACTTATTGGACAATGTTTAACTGCACCACAAGGGTCTCTTTAAATATCCTAACGCAGATAGTGTTTTATTAAAAAGCACAATAAATTATTCAGCATAAAATGGATATTTGTTTTTTTTATTTATTTCATTCTTGATTATAACGATCATAGACGTAATTACTGTATAATAACAATATAACCGATAAAACTAACGTCTGTGGCACTACTTTGTACTACTTGGCACTACTCAGCAGAGCTTACATCAGTTCTATAATGACTGAAGATCGGCATCGGGGGAAAGTGTTTATTTAAAAAAATACACCAGTAAAGCTTGATTGGCATCTCTGGAAAATTGTCTGTAGTGTGAGTGCGTGAGTGAATGAGAGTGTGTGTGTGTGTGTGTGCCCTGTGATGGGTTGGCACTCCGTCCAGGGTGTATCCTGCCTTGATGCCCGATGACGCCTGAGATAGGCACAGGCTCCCCGTGACCCGAGGTAGTTCGGATAAGCGGTAGAAGATGAGAACCAGTAAAGCATTAAATAAGGAAAAATAATTACACAGCGTCTTTTTACACCTGGTCACTTCATGTGTTGTCTCTGATCCGATATCTGTCTGATTTGTTAAAACTGTTCCATTTACATTAGGCCACATAAACGCGTCTCGGCGAATCGGATATCGATCCAATCTTTCTACTCCCACCCAATATGCTAATATATTTTACCTTATTTCCGTTTCTGGCGCGATGCACGACTGGTGAGTCACCTGTGAGTGACGTACTTCCGTTTGGGAGGAGTATAGCGCTGACGTATGTGGCTTGAATAACCACATTCATTTACACCTCTCCAGTTTCATCTGAAATGCGTCCCAGACCACCTCCTGAAGGGGTTTGTACCATCGGATTTATATCTGTCTCCAAAACGTTTCAGAGGGCATTTAGACCTGGTCTTTTTACCATCTGATAGCTATCGGATCACAGAAAACGTGTGAAGTGACCAGGTGTAAAAAGCCCCTTAGGTACTGTATATTAACACAGTACAGATACTGGGGTTTGTTTACTGTCCAGTCCTGAGCTTTAGGTATCTTAAGGCTTGTACACAATGATCGCGTCCCTGTTTATTGTAGGTACGAGATCTGGGATTAGTTCTCTGGATTAGAGCCTCGTAGGTCCAGATTAGACCTGAAGAAGCAGTAGTGAGTGAGCGAAGTTCACACAGAGAACACGTCCTTCTGCAGATTCCCTTTTTCTTTATAAACGTATAAATCCTCTGCTGCGTTGACTTTGGAGTAGAGAAGCAGGCTGCGTGTCTGTCACTCGGTTATTATAGTAGAGCTCCAAAACTGTCTCTCACACACACACACACACACACACACACACACACACATCAACCCTCCCTCTGTCTGTGTGTGTGTGTCCCGTTAGCAGAGAGAGACCGATAGATATATAGAGTTAGAGAGAGTCAGATGGACAAGGACGGAGAGAGACAGGCATGGAGACAGACAGATATATAGAGGTAGAGATAGAAAGACAGACAGAGAGACATATATAGAGGTAGAGATAGAGAGACAGAAACAGGTGTATAGAGCTAGAGAGAGACAGATATATAGAGTTAGAGAGAGACAGATGGATGAAGAGGGAGAGAGACAGGCACAGAAACAGACAGATAGGGAGACAATGATAGACAGACAGGAAGAAATAAAGAGGCAGACAGATAGGGAGAGAGAGAGAGAGAGAGGCAGACAGGTAAAGGGATGAAGAGACAGACATAAGCATCACACACGTTCATTTTCACTAAAAGCTATAAAGCACTGACACTGGAGACTCCTTTCAGTAAATAAACCTCTTCTTACTGTAACACTGCAAAAAAAATCATATAGATTAGTTTTATTTCCTACCTTCATTTACATAAATCACCGTTACCATAGTAACATAAGTTGTGCCCCAGATGACCTCCTACAGCCCACTTCACTTACACTATGCACTCTGTACTCTAGGGTCTAGTGCGTTAATGTTGGATGGTCGTGTTGTATTGTTTAACGAAACGCGAACACTTTTCACTAACAGGAAGTAAACACCGTTTCCTAGTCGACGGTGAATGACGCACATTCATCTTGACATCTTGTTCTCGTCAGGCGTCAGTTACCCGGTAGCTCCGCCCCTTCCTCTACATGAGCAATGTATGACGTGTCCAACGTACCACACCTGAATAACTGAATCGTCCTACGGACCCTTAAAGTGCACTTCTTCTAGTGTGAACACACCGCTCACTGTATTTACACTAGTGCACACGGCGGCAGAATAGTGCGCTAGTGCGAGATTTGGGATGCAGCTAATATTTGTTGGTAATTTAAAAAAACAACCTCGTTTTTATCTACTTTTAGTTGTCAGCGGTTCCTTCGTCAGCTTGTGTCATAATTAAATTGTCGGCATGGCAACGATACACAATACCATATACGAACACACGATGCGTTTACGCGCAGCGTCCGACGAGAACGCGCCGTTACTATAGAAACGATAAGGGTGTCATTTCCGACCAATCAGGATCCAGCACTGTGGTTAGTGTCGAGCGAGCTTTGTTTGAACAGCAGGATCAGACGAGCGGTTGTGGTTATTTTTCTGTATGACGGCTCGCTTGTTCTCTGTGGAAAGTGGGCTGGAGGTCGGAGGAGAGACGGAGGAGAGACGGAGGAATGTTAATCGTGTTTAATAACAGAGATGAAATTTCACACACTCCTGAGTTAATTCTGCGTGAGTTGGAGTCGACGGTGAATCTGCTTTCCACCTCGGCGCAACTTTCTTTCTTTTTCTTTCTTTCTTTTTGTCGTCTCGAAACAGACGACTTACCCGCAGCCTCGTCTCTGTCTGTCGCCGATCTTTTTTATCCGTGGCACGTCGCCGGAATGCGTTTTTATCATGGAAACGAGAGGAAACGGAGAGGAGGAGAGAGGAAAAGAAAACGTTTCCAGCAGCACCTGACACACACATCATCCTTAAAGAGGCTGAATAATCAACCTCCAAATTTCATCTTTCCTTTACTTCATTTTTCTTCTTCTTCACTCCTCCATTTCTCACGCTTAGCACGCGTGAAGTATCGAAGACAACCGAGAACTTCATAATCTCTCGTCTTTCTCTGGGGATCCGCTCGGATTCACCGCCACCGCCGTCTGGGGGGAAAAAAAACACTCATCTTTTACTCATCTTAATTCTGTTTAAAAAAATAAAATAAAGATTGTATTTCATTTACTTATTTAATTCAATAAAATTTTATACAATTGTCTTTTTTATTTTCATTTAATTATTATTATTATTTTTTTTTTTTTTAAAGAAACAGTTTTTTTTATTGTATTTATTGGAATATTATAGCGCCGTATCTGATTTGGCCGAGACGACTAAAATGAAACTGTGAGACTAATCCATTCAGAAACGGCTTCATTTATCAGGAGGAGGCTCTGATTTATCTCACACACACACATATATACACACACACACACACACACACACACACACACACACACACACACACACACACACACACACACAGTAGCTCCAAAAGAGTCATTTATCTGATTTGGTACATGTGAGTGTGTGTTGGCTAAACAGCTGTGCGTTGATGGTCCAAGTGTTTGTGTGTGTGTGTGTGTATCTGACTGTGTTCTCTCTCTCTGTACAGAGTTTGTTGTCAGTTCATGACACAGTGGCTCAGAAGAGTTACGACCCTCAGCTTCCTCCTCTCCCAGACGACATCGACGATGATGAAGATTCAGTCAAGATCATCCGACTCGTCAAGAATAAAGAGCCTCTGGTGAGTCTTATTCCACACACACACACACACACACACACACACACACACACACACACACACACACACAGTCTTACACACACATAGTCCACTAGTTTACACTCCACCAAAATAAAATGTCATTAATGGAGTAACTGGTCTTAATTTCTAAACGTCTAAATTTACTGTACATTCGACTCGGGTTGGATCTCAGAACCTCCTGATTCCCATCATGCCTTTCATGGGATTTGTACAAAAATGTTGGGGCAGTTTTGTGCCGTACGTAAATTTTGAACAATTGGCAAATGAGAGAAAGCTTAAATATTAGATACTTTAAAAAAGTTTCAATTATTGGGAAACAAAAAATCTGTAAATAAATGCGATGATTAATATTTATAGCAGAACTGAATAACTGTTTTATTTCTTAAGCTTTATTTTATTTACTTATTTATTTGTTTATTCAAATTTATTTTTTATTTATTTATCACAAGTAAAAAAAAATTAGATTAGATGATACACAATTTTTATTAAAGCTTAAAAAATAGGTTCATTTATTCATTTATTTCTTTATTTAAAAAAACAAAACAAATTGAGGACAGAGAGATGTGTGTCTCTCTCTCTCTCTCTCTCTGTCTCTCCCTCTGTCTCTCTCTCTCTCTCTGTCTCTCTCTCTCTCTCTCTCTCTCTCTCTCTCTCTCTGTCTCTCTCTCTCTCTCTGTCTGTCTCTCTCTCTCTCTCTCTCTTTCTCTCTGTCTCTCCCTCTCTCTCTCGCTGTCTCTCTCCCTCTCTCTCTCGGTCTCTCTCTCTCTCTCTCTCTCTCCCTCGGTCTCTCTCTCTCTCTCTCTCTCTCTCTCTCTCTCTCTCTCTCTCTCTGTCTCTGTCTCTGTCTCTGTCTCTCTCTCTCTCTCTCTCTCTCTCTCTGTTTCACTCTCTCGCTGTCTCTCTCTCTCTCTCTCTCTCTCTCTCTCTCTCTCTCTCTATCTCCCTCTCTCCCACGTATACACACACACACACACGCACTCACTGCCCTGTCCACATGCACTGTGTGTGACTGTATGACATGTGGTCAGTGTTTTTTTTTCTCTCTCTCTCTTTTTTACGATCATCAATCATTCCTTTGAGTGATTATTGGCCAGAGTTTCCTCTCTTTCCTCTCACAAGGCCACACCCTTATTTTTTCATTTCTCCTGTTTTTCCATCTCTCTCTGTCTCTCAGTCTCTTTCTCTCTCTATTCTCTCTCTCTCTCTCTCTCTCTCTCTCTCTCTCTCTCCCCTCCGTCTCTCTCTCTCTCTCTCTCTCTCTCTCTCCCCTCCGTCTCTCTCTCTCTCTCTCTCTCTCTCTCTCTCTCTCTCTCGCTCTCTCTCTCTCTCTCACACTCTCTCTCTCTCCCTCTCCCTCTCTCTCTCCCTCTCCCTCCCCCTCTCTCTCTCTCTCTGTGGTCTGGACTGTGACCCCTGTCTGGCTCCAGGCCGGATGACACGCCTAACGGAGGAGGAGGAGAAGGAGAAGAAATGGACAGAACACCTTATGGGCTTTGACTGTAATGCCTGGTGTTTTCCGGTTTCTCCTCCAGAATGTCGTCTTGTTCCCGTTTTAGCGCTGGGCTGATGTTACCTCACGCTCTGAGACAAACCATAATGACTTTTCAATTACAGTGACAACGTAATTGGTGTCTTTTTTACACCCCTTGTTTGAAGTGTCTCAATATGTGTGTGTGTGTGTGTGTGTGTGTGTGTGTGTGTGTGTGTGTGTGTGTGTGGGGGACACAGAGTTAACAGAACGTCTGCAGCTTTAGATTCGTGATCTTCGTTACAAAACTTTCTTTTATTTTTAAATAAATAATTTATTTTTTTTGTGGGTCTGTTTGCTTTCCCCATGTGTTTGTGTGGCCCGTCGTTCCCGGTCTACTGTCCGTACGTCTGTTCCGGGACCGGCAGCATTCCGATCTGACATATGTCATGAACCTTAAACTCGGTTTCATCCAATCAGCCTGGAGACAGCTTTAAAGCCCGAGACCTGTACAGTTTAACTCGCTCTAATTTCCCTTCAATCTCTCTTTCGTCTGTTTCTCTCTATGTGTGTGTGTGTGTGTGTGTGTGTATGTATGTGTGTGTGTGTGTGTGTGTGTGTGGGCAGTCAAGTGGATCAGATTCAGTAGCACTGATTAATTGCTATCATTTTTCAAACCATGACATCATATTTTAACGTAATGAAGAAAAGATTACTGGATTCAGGCCTCAGGACTTTTGGGATTGACTCAAAACACACACACACACACACACACACACACACACACACACTCTTTCCCCAGTAACATTAGCTTTCTGATCTATTATGACATGACTAGAATAATTGGCTTTTGTATAGTGTATACACACAGACACAGACACACACACACACACACACACACATACACTGGGCACGATAGCTGCAGTCCCTATAATTGAAAGAGCGTGTTGTTGTAGATAAAGTTACTAAGGATCTGGATGGAAGTGAAAGTGTTTGTGTGTGTGTGTGTGTCTGTGTGTGTGTGTGTAAAACCTTTTCATATACAGCCCTCTAAGTTTAAGCATTAACTGTGTGTGTGTGTGTGTGCGCGTCATTATTTGCTTTGCTCTTGTACAAACCCCACGAAGCAGGAAAAAAGAGATTAAGTAAAGAATAAAACACACCGTCCTACTGTTACAGGAAACTCATCACCTGTACACACCTCTACACACCTGTACTCACCTCTACACACCTGTACTCACCTCTACACACCTGTACTCACCTCTACACACCTGTACTCACCTCTACACACCTGTACTCACCTCTACACACCTCTACACACCTGTACTCACCTGTACTCACCTGTACTCACCTCTACACACCTGTACACACCTCTACACACCTCTACTCACCTGTACACACCTCTACACACCTGTACTCACCTGTACTCACCTGTACTCACCTCTACACACCTGTACACACCTCTACACACCTCTACTCACCTGTACACACCTCTACACACCTCTACACACCTGTACTCACCTCTACACACCTGTACTCACCTCTACACACCTCTACACACCTCTACACACCTGTACTCACCTCTACACACCTGTACACACCTCTACACACCTGTACTCACCTCTACACACCTCTACACACCTGTACTCACCTCTACACACCTGTACACACCTCTACACACCTGTACTCACCTCTACACACCTCTACACACCTGTACTCACCTCTACACACCTGTACTCACCTCTACACACCTCTACACACCTGTACACACCTCTACACACCTGTACTCACCTCTACACACCTCTACACACCTGTACTCACCTCTACACACCTGTACTCACCTCTACACACCTGTACTCACCTCTACACACCTGTACTCACCTCTACACACCTGTACTCACCTCTACACACCTGTACTCACCTCTACACACCTGTACTCACCTCTACACACCTGTACTCACCTCTACACACCTCTACACACCTGTACACACCTGCACTCACCTCTACACACCTCTACACACCTGTACTCACCTCTACACACCTGTACTCACCTCTACACACCTGTACTCACCTCTACACACCTGTACTCACCTCTACACACCTCTACACACCTGCACTCACCTCTACACACCTGTACACACCTGTACTCACCTCTACACACCTGTACTCACCTCTACACACCTGTACTCACCTCTACACACCTCTACACACCTGTACTCACCTGTACTCACCTGTACTCACCTCTACACACCTGTACACACCTCTACACACCTCTACTCACCTGTACACACCTCTACACACCTGTACTCACCTCTACACACCTGTACACACCTGTACACACCTCTACACACCTGTACACACACCTCTACACACCTGTACTCACACCTCTACACACCTGTACTCACACCTCTACACACCTGTACACACACCTGTACACACACCTCTACACACCTGTACACACACCTCTACACACCTGTACACACACCTCTACACACCTGTACTCACCTCTACACACCTGTACACACCTGTACACACCTCTACACACCTGTACACACCTCTACACACCTCTACTCACCTGTACACACCTCTACACACCTGTACACACCTCTACACACCTCTACTCACCTGTACACACCTCTACACACCTCTACACACCTGTACTCACCTCTACACACCTGTACACACCTGTACACACCTCTACACACCTGTACACACACCTCTACACACCTGTACTCACACCTCTACACACCTGTACTCACACCTCTACACACCTGTACACACACCTGTACACACACCTCTACACACCTGTACACACACCTCTACACACCTGTACACACACCTCTACACACCTGTACTCACCTCTACACACCTGTACACACACCTCTACACACCTGTACTCACCTCTACACACCTGTACTCACCTCTACACACCTGTACTCACCTCTACACACCTGTACACACACCTGTACTCACCTCTACACACCTGTACTCACCTCTACACACTTGTACACACACCTGTACACACCTGAACACACACCTGTACACACCTGTACACACCTGTGCACACCTGTACTCACCTCTACACTGTAGTATTTTATATCTGTTTATGAAAGTATTAAAGAGAAACGCATTACAGATCAGGAGCAGGACACAGCACTCACCTTTCTTTCTTTCTTTTTCTTTCTCTCTCTCTCTCTCTCTCTCTCTCTCTTTCTAAATTTCGATTTCAACAAGCTTTATTATCATGACCATATACATGTACAGTATTGCCAAAGCATTACAGTAAAGAGAAGAACAACTCTTATTAATATAGATATTATTTAGAACGTAGGAGAACATAGAGTGCGAAAAGAAGTCATGTCATTGACGCTCCTCAGCATTAAAGATGTAGATGTTGTTTATTCCCAAATTAAAAGTCTTTTATTAAAAGATATTCAATTGTTGTGGTATAAAAAAAAAATTGGTATAAAAAATTTTAAATGGTATATAAAAACCTGTTATAGGAAAATGGTTGCAGCTCTAGAAGTAACTTTTTTTTTTTTCCCAGAATCTTGATTATAAAAAATTGTTTTCCTGTAACAGTTTTTAATTTTTACGCACGGTGATGATCTCCACCCGACTCCCGAGCCGTATTCGTTCGTCTCCTGCCGGTGAATCGCCTCTCCTCTGAGTTCCACACGCTCATCGTTCGCCGGTCTGCTGTGTAATGACCGCATGAACGGACCATTAGTTATGGGAGTAGCTGCAGTTTGCTTTGTGTGCGTCGTGAGCGAAGCCTCGTCTCCCAGAAATCGTGTACTTATTTAAAAAACCCTTCCCAGCTGCCAGTACAAAAGGTATGTGAGAGCAGTGATTAGACATCATGGATAAATTTGGAAGGAGCTGTCTGGTTGTCTGCGGTACATTTTTCAGAAATATTTCCTTGTTTCTGCTATGTAAAGCCTTGGTATTTTAAAGTAAACTTGATCCCTAAATAACGAATCAAATCTGTATAAATAATTTGTTTAATGACTACAGGTTTAGGGTTTCCATATGGAGCGATGCTTAACGCAATTAGCGACTTTAACAACCCTTAAACCTATTTATACACAATCAGAAAGGAATAAAAAACAAATTAATGAAATAAAGTATTACAAGGGGGAAGTCGTGGCCTACGGGGGGAAGTCGTGGCCTACGGGGGGAAGTCGTGGCCTACGGGGGGAAGTCGTGGCCTACGGGGGGAAGGCGTGGCCTAATAGGGTTAGGAGTCAAACTCTCTAACCAAGGTTGTGGGTTCGAGTCTCGGGCCATCAATACCACGACTGAGGTACCCTTGAGCAAGGCACCGAACCCCCCCCCAACTGCTCCCTGGGCACCGCAGCATAAATGGCTGCCCACTGCTCCGTGTGTGTGTTCACGGTGTGTGTGTGTTCACTGCTCTGTGTGTGTGCACTTTGGATGGGTTAAATGCAGAGAATGAATTCTGAGTACGGGTCACCGTACTGTACTTAGCCGTATGTATGTCACTTTAAAACAGGGCTGGTTTCTGATTGGTCGAAATTTTCAATAATAGCCACTTGGGCATTATTACACATTAGCTTGTTGTTGTTTCCATAGTAACCACTCGTACACGGGGACCATCTGTGAATCCTCTTTTCTTGTTAAAGATTTTGGAAACTTACTCTGGAGACTCCTTCGTTTGATGTTAAATAAGTGTCACCTTCTAGAAAACTCCATTAAAGTAAGCGATGATGTCGACGACCTTCTCCTTATTTTAAAGTTTCGCCGTTTTTAAAGGTACCATCGTGGTTCCTTACTTTTTATTTTCCTTCCCGGTGTCATGTTCTGCACAGATCCTTGCCTTCAGGTCACCTTTTCTTAAGTTTCCCAATAACGCTTTGGTAACTCCTCATCAACCAATTAGGCCTAATTTCACAGAGCATCGTATTCCTTGCAGACAACGTTCCCGATTCAGGTGAAATCCATGCGGCGTCAGCGGACCAGGTTTCAACAGACGGACGACAGCCAGAACAAGAATTATGACTTTTGGGGGAAAATAAAAGGGTTTCAAGCTAAAATGCTATTCCGAAACCCGGAGTAAACTTCAGACGTTCTGAAATGTAATGCTTCACATTGTTCTAATTTCCCTTCAAGACCAGTTGTTGATGACACTAAGCTTTGTTAAAAGCTGTTCCCGATTATTTCTACAGACTGCGTGTGTAACTCCACACTTTAGTACATGATGTGTTGGCTAATAGATTGAATGCTATGTAATAGGTTCATAATAGTTGGACAAGGGAATTGAAAGGTTGCGGTTGTACTCTGGGTTTTGTGTCATGTGGGTTTCAAATTAGTGTGAAATCAGAACTCGCTGTTAAAGCTGGTCTTCTCTTCATAGCCTATAGATCGGTTCAGTGGATGGATTGTTCTTCTGAATTCTCTCACTCACTCTCTCACTTATTTTCTACCGCTTATCCGAACTACCTCGGGTCACGGGGAGCCTGTGCCTATCTCAGGTGTCATCGGGCATCAAGGCAGGATACACCCTGAACGGAGTGCCAACCCATCACAGGGCACACACACACACTCTCATTCACTCACACTATCACACACTACGGACAATTTTCCAGAGATGCCAATCAACCTACCATGCATGTCTTTGGACCGGGGGAGGAAACCGGAGTACCCGGAGGAAACCCCCAAGGCACGGGGAGAACATGCAAACTCCACACACACAAGGCGGAGGCGGGAATCGAACCCCCAACCCTGGAGGTGTGAGGCGAATGTGCTAACCACTAAGCCACCGTGACCTCTCTTCTGAATTGAATTTGAACATTGGTTGTTTGGTTGTTTTGAATTGCTAACAGATAATGTCGCTGTACAGGGCTCCACTTCACCCGTCAAGTCACAGCCTCCCAAGTCCAAGTGGAATCTCGGATCAATTTCTGTCCAGTCGAAGCTGAGTCTCAAGTCAATCATTTGTTCAAGGCCATGCTGAGTCCCAAGTTGAGATTGAGTTGAATTTGAGTCTTCAGTCACATAATCTCAAGTACAAATCGTCTTGGCCTTAAGTCCAAGTCACCCCGAGTCACTTAACCTCCACTCCAGTTCACCGCCAACTCATCCTGACATCTTACATGGGGTCTCAACTAATTTATCCTTCATTAAAGTCATCTCCAATCACACGCTCTTAAGTCAAAGTCATCTTCTGACACTTTTGACTCTCAGGTCTGACACCCAAGTCAATGAAGTTCCAGTTGTTTTGATGAGTCATTTGTCCTTGAGTCATTTGTCCCTAAGTCGTTTCCAGTCACATCTCAATTACTTCAAGTCGCTTAATCTCCAGTCTAAATTGAGTCTCTAGTAAAGCCTCTCTAGTAAAGCCTCGTGTGCCGTAAACTCCAGACTTAAATCCAAGTTAATCCACAGTTTTCATGACTGCTTGGTCTGACCTTTTACATGTCGTCGATCATGTAAATTAAAGGCTCGGTTCTTTCTATCATTTCCTGATTATTCCTTCCTTCCTCTTCCTGACCTGGAATTCCCAGAACTCCCAGATTCCTGAGTTTCCGTGTTCTGCTGTATAACATTACAGGCAATTTAGGTGGTACCGGGACGGACACACACACACACACACACACACCCGCAGGCCTGCACACTGAGCTCTTTGTGTGGTTGTCCTGTGAAGGCGGTTCCTGATGTCGTTACAGGAATAGGAGATGACATGTGAAAGTGCTGTTTTCTTGGTCGGGTAATTGCAATGAAAACAGACTTAACAAACACTTAAAGGCAGCTATACTACAGATGGGCCTTTTTGGTGAAACTGTTGATAATTTATTCATGCACACACACTTAAGCTACTTGGTATAAACTGACAGTATAAAGGATCAGGCACTCGCACCGTACGCAGTTCCACAACATATGTTTCAGTTCATGCAGAGGGCACACGGACAGACACACTCACGGACCTGTCTGTGGCTCAGAGGAAACACTGTTAAGTATGTTTTTACAGCGAGTGCATAATGAGGGTGTCTGGCCTTATAGGCTGTATTACAGGAGACATGAGAGATGAAATGGAGCTTTTTATCCCAGACCTCTGCTTCCTTCTTCCTCTCATTCCCATTCATTCTCATCTATTTAGGGCTCATTCTCAGCTTCAGCACTTATGACAAGCAGTTTTCTTTTATTTAAGCTTAATGCCTGTTATTGATTAATCCAGTGGAGCAAAGGGTTAAAGCAAGACAGTGTGTGTTGTGTATTATGAGCACTGATTTATCTAAAGTAACTGAGAACACTACAAAAGAAGTGTGGATGATTCTTTTGAATCATTGTAACTCTGCTCTTTGTTTGTTGTCCTTTGTGACACTGTGTGACACTACGGAAGTGTGAAGCATTCTTCTGTCTGTCCCATCTCAGAGCCATGTTCAATTTCAATGCACTTAACCACAAATCACCCTTTAATCCACGTTGAAGCTTGTTACTTAAACTCAAAATGTCAAGTCTTGACCAATCCTCAAATCCTCTTCAAGTCACATTAAATCTCCTTAATTCCATGTCTGGTCTCCAAGTCTCTTAATCTCAAGTCACTCATTCTCAATTCAATATCAAGTCACATTAAATCTCCTTAATTCCATGACTGGTCTCCAAGTCTCTTAATCTCAAGTCACTTGTTCTCAATTCAATGTCAAGTCACATTAAATCTCTTTAATTCCATATCTGGTCTCAAGTCCCTTAATCTCAAGTCACTCATTCTCAATTCAATGTCAACTCACATTAAATCTCTTTAATTCCATATCTGGTCTCAAGTCCCTTAATCTCAAGTCACTTGTTCTCAATTCAATGTCAAGTCACATTAAATCTCCTTAATTCCATGTCTGGTCTCGAAGTCTCTTAATCTCAAGTCAATCATTCTCAATTCAATATCAAGTCACATTAAATCTCCTTAATTCCATGTCTGGTCTCGAAGTCTCTTAATCTCAAGTCAATCATTCTCAATTCAATATCAAGTCACATTAAATCTCCTTAATTCCATGTCTGGTCTCAAGTCCCTTAATCTCAAGTCACTTGTTCTCAATTCAATGTCAAGTCACATTAAATCTCCTTAATTCCATGTCTGGTCTCGAAGTCTCTTAATCTCAAGTCAATCATTCTCAATTCAATATCAAGTCACATTAAATCTCCTTAATTCCATGTCTGGTCTCAAGTCCCTTAATCTCAAGTCACTTGTTCTCAATTCAATATCAAGTCACATGTCAATTCAACTTCAGGTTACTTATTCTTAGTCCATGTTAAGTCTCAAATGATTCATTCTCAAGTCACTTATCCTCAAACCCAAGTCAAGTCACATGTCTCTTAACTTCGTCACATCAAGTCTCAAGTGATTTATTCTCAAGTCCATGTTGAGTCTTGTTACTTTACCATCCAGTCCATGTCGAGTCAGAGGTCACTGAGCCACATCGAGTCTGGAGTGGTTTATTCTCAACTCTCTGTGCTTTCCCATTCAGCTCATGTCAGGTCAAGTCACTTAAACTCCGGACATGTCTCAAGTCACTATTTCTGGAGTGGCTTATCCTCAAGTCCATGTCAAATGTTATATAATTTAACTTCAGGTCATATTGTTATCTAATTTCCAGTTCAGAAGGCGTCTCGGCTTAATATGAAGTCCACGTGGAAGCTCAAGTTACTATTCTCAAGCTCTTCCTGAGTCTGAAGCCACTTACCCACAAGTCCACATTGAATCTTATTTAAACTCCGATCCATGCTCACGTCACTTGAACTCAAGGCTACGTCAAGATTCATGACTTCTAATCTCTGTTCTTAAGTTTGTGTTGAGTCACTTGCCACCTATTGTCAAGTTCTTGTAGTGGCTGTACACACTTATCCTCGATCGCATACCCTAAATTCCACGTCAAGCATCAAAACCTGACCTGATCCCTCTGTGAGCTCCTGGTTATAACTGTAGTAGAAACAAGATAAAGAGTGATAATAAGCCTTTTATTTTATCTCTCTTACCTACACCCATGTGTAACACCAGGGGAGAAAATATCTGCTAGTGATAATGGATTTATGTCAGTTTGGGTTTGGCTTGTTCAAGGCCATCGGTTTGGGCCGGTAAGGCGAATCACACTCGCCGTCTCTCTACGCTCTGTACAGATTGAGGGTTGTATTTTTGGCAGCTGCTGCAATAACAGTCATAAGCATTTATGCGCTGGCATGTGCGCATATGGCCCTGATCACCACTGCAACTGGCCGCTGAGGATCACCTTACTGATGAGTAATTTGGGCCGCCACGGCCTTTGATTCCGCCTGATTTTCTCCTTCTCTCTCCAGCACCCATTCTGTTTCAGTGCTTTCTCTTTTTTTTCCCTTTTCTCTCTCTAGCTCTCGGTTACTCTCTTTCCATTAAGTTCCACTAAAATCCATGTCCCATTTGTAGAGATCCCAAAATAAATGCTTGACGTTTGTGCCAACACAAGGCAAAGCATCACTTCCCTCCCAATCTATGTGCATGTAATCGTTAAATGCCACCCCGCATGACTGCTTTGGTTAGTTAGCCTAGCGTAGTGTAACATAGCACGCTCATCAGTGCCTGTGATTGGAGGCCATCCATCATGTCTGAGGCAGCGTGGCGGTCAGGGAATAGACGCCTCTGCTCGGCCCTGAGCACATTCAACACGCTCGTAAACTTGTTAACAGATTAAAGGTGCGGTGAGGTGACTTGTGAGTTCTACTCGTGCCCCCATGTGGGACTCGGCTGTTAATCACGGAGACGATTCGGAAGCATTCGGTACTAAATGTAGCAGCTGTACATGTCTGCTTTTGTGAGTTTTAATACCGCAGCTAATTTTTTATCAAATATAATCCCTGGTAGGCAATAGAGCTGGATTTTACAGAGCAGATGCTGTTCTCAAACTTTTATGCAGCCATCTGTTTAGTAGAACTCGAGATCAGAACCTCGTCTTGTGCCGGAGATTTCTTTTCCCCACTTATTAGATGCTTTTGGTAGAGTTTTGCCATCTTGTTTATTTATTACAGCCATTAGATCCTTCTATTCCTGAGCCCAAACCTGTTCCACGGTTCACGTTTGAATGCTTTGTCTTATATAAACAGTTCGTGTTTTGGTAACGTCGCAGGTTTTATTTTACTTTTAACTTTGAGGTTTCTCTTAAGCCTGTTTAATTCAAGTTACCACTCACTTAGAGAAATAATATCCTGATAATGACTTTAACATCTGTAATTTTCGGTGGGTAGAGTCGATCTAAAATACAAACACACACACCCCCACCCCCCACCATCCAAAAAACATAATTCCTCCTTAACATCATCATTTTTTTAGACCCTGATTTCAAACCTATAAACAAACAAACATGCTAGTAATCTGTCAGCAATTTTCTGTGATTTGGATAAAAAACGTGGCTCAGATTTGCATCTCACGGACAAACGAAACACAACCTTTGTTCAGAATTATTGATTATTACATCTTCAAGCGATCCGTTACGTTTTAATAGTAACAAAAGGATTCGTAAGGTATTGTTTCAAGTTTTTCTTAAAGCTCTAAACGCTTCCTTTACTTGCTCATAAAATCGGTCCGGGGCTGACGTGACTATTTCTGAGTTTTATCTCTGGTTGATTTTGGGTGACACTTTGCTGTGGTTGTGTATTGGACTGAAATCACACTGACTAACTTTACTGCTAGTTAACGCTAGTAAACCAGCTCCCACTTACCAGCAACAAAAATAATTCGGACTTGATCCACTCTTGTAGTAAACAGATGGAAAAGATTGAGTTTAGGGTTTATTTTCATTCATTCATTTTCTACCGCTTATCTGAACTACCTCGGGTCACGGGGAGCCTGTGCATCTCAGGCGTCACCGGGCATCAAGGCAGGATACACTCTGGACGGAGTGCCAACCCATCGCAGGGCACACACACACACTCTCATTCACTCACGCACTCACACACTACGGACAATTTTCCAGACACTACGGACAACCTACCATGCATGTCTTTGGACCGGGGGAGGAAACCGGAGTACCCGGAGGAAACCCCCGAGGCACGGGAAGAACATGCAAACTCCACACACACAAGGCGGAGGTGGGAATCGAACCCCCAACCCTGGAGGTGTGAGGCGAACATGCTAACCACTAAGCCACCGTGACCCCAGGGTTTATTTTATTATACTTTATACTTTCTTTACTTTTTGTATGTTTAAATCAGCTTAAAGTTGTTGCACACGGGTAAACGAGCCGTCTTGTTTTGTCTTTATTTGTCTTCAGTTCATCTGTAGTGTCTTTCATTTTTGTTGTTTTCTGCATATTCATAAAATGAAGAAAAATTTAAACCATTTCTTATTCTGGGAATGTTATTTTAAATAGTTACCTTTAGCACATTTAATCTGCTTAAGATATTTATTTTCCAGTTCCATCATCCTAGAGAATCACCTCTGCAGTCAGCAAAGCTCTGTTTGTTTTTTCCCTTCCTTTTTTTTTTCCCCCCTCTCTCTCGCTCTACTCGCTCTGCTTTTCTTCATCTTTCTCTAATGATGACCTCATTGACGCCGGCTGACAGTCCTGTCGCTTCTCGAGGCTACTGACCAATCATCCTCTTTCCATCAAGGACCCCAGGGTCACTTAATTGGCCCATTTATTTGATTAGGACAAACGGTTTGTAGACATCAAGCAGGCTGCGCTTTCGATCAGAGAGGCAGCGTTTAACTCCTAGCGAAGGACCTTGAGGAAATGCACTTATCCTCATCAAAATGACATTACAAAATCAT
The DNA here is from genome assembly GCF_030014155.1 of Tachysurus vachellii. NCBI lineage: Eukaryota > Metazoa > Chordata > Actinopteri > Siluriformes > Bagridae > Tachysurus > Tachysurus vachellii. Next base: position 3,243,359 of record NC_083461.1, read on the forward strand.
TAGAGGCAGCACACCAAAACAGTGATGTCAGCTGGCTAGTGATACAGTGCAGAAACCCTCGGTGTGTGTGTGTGTGTGTGTGGATACGATTCAGACAATATTGTTTTAATCAGAAACTCGCTATTGAATTGCGCTCATCCTCTATATGACTGACTCACCGATTCACGCTCGCACACAGAGCTGTTTGTAACCATAGCAACCTCATCTCGCGTCATGGATTCTTTAAGAGAAAACAGATCTGGTGATGTTGAAGGACAGGAAGAAAGGTGATCTGCGTCTAGAAGAGTTTGAGCTGTGCTTGTCTGGGGTTTACGTAAGGAGTGAAACGCTTTAGTTTTTTTATTCTTTACGTAACGACACAAACATTTTATCCGTTTTTAGTTACATTTAGCGTTTTGGGATATCTGAGAGTTCCTGTTCTCTACTGTTGTTCTGCCTGACCAATCAGATTTTAAAAAATATAAAACACTTTAAAATAGCCGATGAAGTCCGTACTAAACTGTAATCGGACTTAATGCGGTCTGCCAGTCTGGTAACTCTGATTTCCGTAAACCTGATCTTATTGGTGTGTACAAATCAAATATATATAGAATTAAAATGTCATGATGTCATTTAAAGGGGATGTGTTTAATGTGTTTTATTCACTGAATTGTGTTTGAACAGGGAGCCACCATTAAAAAAAACGAAAAAACCGGAGCAGTCACCATCGCTCGTATCATGAAGGGAGGAGCAGCAGACAGAAGTGGTGAGTTTTGTCTTCTTGTACTGACTCCATCAAACAGTACATAAGTATACATGGTACACCAGAGATACAGTGGAGATTCACTGATTGTTCTACATTTACCGCAGTTTGTTGTTTTTTTTTTCTTTGTTTGTTTGTATTTTTAACGGAACTGTGTGACGGTCTCCTTCCCCTGGCCTCCTTCGACTGGCCTTCTCTCTCACCCAGCCTCCGTCTTCCTCTTAACTTTCGCCCAACTCATGCTTCATCCAGTCACACAGTCCTGTTGCCCTATACCAGTCTTTTTCTACTCCCTCCTGTGTAAGTGTTTTCACCCAGTTTCCTTCTTTGTCACCTTCTCTTAGGTCTAGTCTCTTTGGTTCAGTCACCTCTGCCCATTTTGACCCTGCACAGTCTCCAGGATCTTTTGCCCAGTATCCCTCACTCTCATCTCTTTCGCTCAGTTGCATTAGTCCAGTCTGCTTGGCCATTTGTCCAGTTTCCTTTGCCTAGTCTCTTCTGCTTACTTCCTACTGCCCACTCAGTTTTTCCCAATCCCCTTTCCCTGGTCTTCTGTTCCCAACAGGTCTCCTCAGCCAAGAATCTAACAAGCATCCTTTGCCCAGCATTACTCTACCAAGCATCCTTTGCCCAGTTAACTCTGCCAGGTCTCCTCTGCCAGGTCCCTTCCACCCATAAACCTTTGCCAGGTTAACTCTGTCAGGTCTCTTCCTCCGGGTCCCTTCCATCCATAATGCTTTGCCCGGTTACCTCTGCCAGGTCTCCTTTGCCAGGTCCCTTCCATATATAATGCTTTGCCCGGTTACCTCTGCCAGGTCTCCTCTGCCAGGTCCCTTCCATCCATAATGCTTTGCCCGGTTACCTCTGCCAGGTCTCCTCTGCCATGTCCCTTAACTCATAATGCTTTGCCCGGTTACCTCTGCCAGGTCAACTCTTCCGGGTCCCTTCCCCCCCAGAATCCTCTGCTCAGGCTTTACCAACCAGTCGCCTTTGATCTCTTGCCTTCACCATGTCTCTTTTGTCCAGTCTCTTTCTCCCTTGCCTCTTTTCCTGTTGCCTTTGTTCAGCCTCACTTTTTAAAGAGGTATTTTGGTTTTGTCAAAAAAAAAAAAACAAGGTTGTGAATGAACATTTTTTTACATCAGTAAATTAACACTGGAGTGCAGTTTCCTCACTAGAAGAGACTCAATGTCTTAGGATATTCGAGATAAAGGAGTAGAAAGTAGAAAAAGCCAAAAAAGAATATTAGAGCAGTGGATGTGGAGCTAATTCTGACATGTTTGTTTAGCGTTTATTGATTAAAAACCAATGTTGGCATCTCTTCTGCAGGGCTGATTCACATTGGAGACGAGTTGAAGGAGGTCAACGGCATCTCGGTGGAGGACAAGAAACCGGAGGAAATCATTAAGATTATGGTGAGTGAAAAAGAGACGTGTGTGTACAGGATTGCTGTGTGTTTTTAAATGATGGTGAGATGATACTTTTTGGTTTGATCTGCAGATCCAGTCCGAGGGTGCCATTACGTTTAAAGTGGTACCAGGTCCAGAGGCTGAGGGTCCAGCCAGTGAGCCCAAGGTAACTTAGCAACACAATAAGAAACACAACAAAATACACAATGTCACTTTTTCATGTTTTCGCATGATAATCTGATTCTCTTTCTCTCTCTCTAGATGTATGTAAAGGCGTTGTTTGATTATGACCCAGTCAATGACAAGGCGATTCCCTGTAAAGAGGCAGGTATGGCCTTCAAGAAAGGTGACGTTCTTCGGGTCATGTCTCAGGAGGATCCTACGTGGTGGCAGGCCAAAATTGAGGGCGGAGCCGACCCTCGTGCCGGACTCATTCCCTCCAAACACTTCCAGGAGAGGTGAGTGTATATCCATCCATCACACCCCCCACCATTCCCACCCCCTCGTCTTCAACTCTCTCTTTCCCCAACTTTCTTTCTTTCTTCACCATTTTCTTTTTAGTGACATGTTTATTTCTCTCTCTCCTTTGTTCTCTTTCTGGTACGTTATCGAGGTCTCAGCCTCTTTGCCAGAATACTTTGGATTTCTGTGGCTGTCTGGCTCGGGATGAGTAATGACAGAAAATGATAGCGGTGGTTTAATCATACATCAGTGATGCTCTGTACAAAGTGGATCTATGGGGGTGTGTGTGGAGGTGTGGGTGTGTGTCCCATGTGAAAGCCAAGAAACTACTGAGCAGTCATGTTCTTTGAGAACAAGAAAGACAGCAAAATGGAGATGGATTTTAGTGTCTGTGTGTGTCTGTGTGTGTCTGTGTCTTGTTTGTTGGATGTGGACGAATGACGACAATTTAATCTCAAGTTCTCTTACATTATAGCAGCTATATGTTACACTCTGTCCCAAACCTGCTTTTATTCATTTATTTTAAAATTTAAATAAAAAGTTCTCTCTCGCTCTCTCCCTCTCTCTCGCTCTCTCTTTCTTTCGCTCTCTCTCTCTCTCTCTCTCTCTCTCTCTCTCTCTCTCTCTCTCTCTCTCTCTCTCTCATCCGTTAGGAGGCTTGCTCTTCGTCAGCCTTCATCCAACACCCAACCTCAGAAGATCTCTCGGAAACCATGTAAGTGTACAATCACACCCACCCACACACACACACACACACACACACACACACACACACACACACACACACAATGAACTAAGAAGTGATGGTGGTAAATGACTCATTAATGCTTTTTCTCTCAAAGGAACCTGTTGCTGCCTTTTCATGTAACTTTATTCTTTTTACTTGAGTTTCTGGTGTCACACGTTAATCCTGATCATCAGGCTTGGGGTTCGAGATGGTGAAAGGTAGATGGTGGAGAAGTGTAGACGTTTTAGTGAAAACACACACAGACAACTGTGTTAGTGTATCGCTCTTGTGTGGTGTGTTTCTCCTGACAAGCACATGGCAGCACTTACTGTTCACTGTCTCTTTCTCAAACACACACACACGGCACACACGGCACACACTCTCACACTCACTCTCACACACACACACACTCTCACACACTCACACTCTCTCTCTCTCTCTCTCTCTCTCTCTCTCTCTCTCTCTCCCTCTCTCCCTTTCTCTACATGCTTCTTTCATGCATCCAGACACGCACACTCCCGGATCTGCCATGAACTTGGCACTCATTCAATACCTCCACCTTCATTTTTTTTTTCTCTCTCTCGGTTCTTCCATCTCATGCTCCAGACAACTTCCCTGAGAAACAGATGACATGGCTGCCATCGAGGCGTTAGGATTGATGAGTTTTCCAGGACCACCCCGAGGTGCGACTAAGGACGTCGTCGTCTTCACGTTGTCGCGAGTTTGCTTCCAAACCGCTCGCGTAAAATCGTTTTATTTTTATGACCGATTCGGCTTACGACGAGGCAGGACGCGGTCCGAGCAGCCAGAGGTTAGAGACGAGATGTCGATCAAATAAGCCACGCCCACTTTTTTTTAAAACGAGGGATGACTTAACTGGAGGTTTTTTTTTTTTGGAAACGTTTGTTTATATATATTTATTTAATTATTTCTGTAATGTTTTCTGCTGATTTGTCTTTGCACTGTGAGCTTCAAGGGTGGAGATTTCAGCAGTGCTGTGGTTTAAAGTGGTTTAATGCCAGCTCTCTACTATTAGTGTCACTTTCTCTGCGTTTCTTCATGACTAACTGCTCTGATGGTTACTGATCACACTCATCTCTTGCTCGGTCTCGCTCTCTCTCTCTCTCTCTCTCTCTCTCTCTCTCTCTCTCTCTCTCTCTCTGTCTCTCTCTCTCTAATCAGAACCTGTTTGGGTTTTCTCTCTCACTTTCTCATTTTCCTTCTCTTCCTCTTTATCTCTGGGTCTGAGCGCCAGCGAAGCTGTTTTCACTTGAAACTGTCATCCCTCTGCACAGGACGTCCACAGCCTCACGTGTGAAACCCGGCGGTAGTTAAAGCACTTACTGGGGCTTTGAGTTACACTCCGTCTCTG
>NC_083461.1:3253070-3265570 GCF_030014155.1 Tachysurus vachellii
AAACGCGTGTATCGTGTGTAATGAGAGAAGGCTGTTCTGTAGATACTCTGAAGAACAGAATGACTGAAAGCCAAACAGGCAATTTTGCACTCATTCCTCATATTCTAGTCATAAACGAGTGTAGTTTATGGTTTTCCTGTGTGCTGCCAGTGTGCTGAGCCTAAATAGCTCTTTGTATAAGTTAGACGCATGACTGTTAAAGGAATTGGGTGAGTTCCACGCCGATGTGGTGGCGGTTCGACCGGCTCTTGTTGTGGTCATTTTCAGAGCCCGATGTCTTCCTTCTGCTTTCCGTCATTACACTGTCACTCACAGAGCCTTTTTATCACAACACTTACTGCTCACACATACACACGACGGTCACGTCATGCGCCCTTGAGCTCCGAGGCATCCAAAGGACAACCGTGTGTGTCCTTTCACTTTATTTTTTTATTTTTTTTTTTTTTCCAGATCTGTTTTTTTCTCTCTACCTCTAAGAAAATCCCCACCAAATTGCCTCCTGTTTTTTTTTTCCAGAACTTTTCACTTTTGCTGCTTTTGCATGCAGTTCGATTGACACAGCAAACGATCAATCACACCACATCATTGCACGTTACTTCATGCTGAACATCTTCTCGGGTCTCCTACTGTCGTGTTCCTACTGGAACACTTGTTTACGATGGCAAAGATCGATCGCTTTTTAATCGTGTGTCGCTTATGGAAAGTCTTTACCAAAAGCCATAAAGTAACAATTAGCTACTTTCCAAATTGGTGTACTTAAAGAATAAATAAATAAATAAATAAAAATACAATAAAACAGTAGGGATGCTAATATATTTTATTCACTTTAAGGTGCATGATTTTCCTATTATTACAAAAGTTCCACTTTAAGTAAACCTAGTAAAAGTTGCACTTCCTAATGCAAATAAGTACTGCTTTATACTCCACTGTACTTGAGGATGTACCTGATTGTGACTGAAACACCTAATGTTGATGCAGGTACAGCCGCTTTAAAGCCTTTTATTTCCCCTCGTGCTTCAGTATCATTCTTGTACTTAAATCATGATGCAGTAAAACGATCGCATGAAGGTCGGAATGTTGTAAACAGATTTGCGTTGATTTGTAATTATGTGACGCAGAGAAGCTAAAACCATCCAAACAGAGCTTTCTTCATTTCTCTGCTCTAGAATTGACCGTGTTTTATTTTTTTTTCCCCTCTTCATACTCTGATTGGCCCAGTCACTGTTCTGCTCCTTCTCTACCTTCGAGCTCGGTGTGTTTGTGTAGGCTTGTGTTGTCTGTGAGGTCATACCAGAAATCGTCGTATGTAGTGTGCCCAGAGTTTATAAATACCACCATACTGTTCAATCCGCCAAGCTCAATCAGCTGCGGTCATCCTGTAGGGGTCAAACCTCTTCACCGCTTCCATCCCCTCCCTTTTCCTACTTTCTGCCTTTTCATTACCAGCATCCTGACCTCAGTCTCAGCTAGCCCGAGAGCAAGGTCTTTGTTTCTTTCTGCCACGCTCAAAACACTTCGGGTAACAGGAGAGGTTTTGTGGGGGGAAAAACACGCACCCCTTTAAACAAAACTCCTCTTCAGCAGGCCTGCCAGCTCTCTGCTAATGTCATTTAAGCCTGGTGTGCTCATAGCCGTGCTGTCGTGAACCGAGCAGATGTTTTCTATGTGCTGCTCAGGTTTCAGCTGGTGGGATGAACGGGGGTGTTTGGGTGCTAGGGACACCGCTACTTTTCCCCTGTGGTCTCATCTCTCTGAACTTTTGCTCGGGTCTTTCACCACAGCTTGCACCTGTATGTGTATATGGAGTGGGGTGGGAGTGGTGTGTACATGGCGGATGGAAGCTGACATTTCAACCAGTTCCTAAACAGAAGATTGAGGCAACACGTGGACTTCAAATCCAGACCATATTTCTACAATGTTTGCACATCAGGTGATCAAAGAACATGATACAATTCTACAGGTTTCCAAACTATAAGAAGCGGCTTTTGTTTGTCACATATACATTATAGCACAGGGAAATTCTTTTCTTCACATGTTCTAGATTAGAGTGTTGGGGTCAGAGTTGAGGATCCACCACGATTATGTGAGGATATGGTAGCTAGTGGTTAAGGTGTTGGACTTCTGATTAGAAGGTTGTGAGTTTGAATCCCAGGTCTACCAAGCTGCCCATGTTGGGCCCCTGAGCAAGGCCCTTAACCGTCAATTGCTCAGTTGTATAAAATGTGAAAAAATTGTCACTCTGGGTAAAGTCATGTGCCAAATGCCGTAAATGTAATACGGCACATCTAGAGCAGAGAAAGTTAAGGGCCTTGCTAGGGAACTCAACAGTTGTTGCTTGACAGTGCCAGGGATTGAACCCCTGACCTTCCAAAGAACAACCAGAGCCTTAACCGTAAAAAAAACAGTAGAGATGGTTTTCCATTTAGTAAAAAAGTTTGACTTTACTCAAAATGTATGATTATAACTAGGTTTATGTGCAGTTCTTAGGTCAGTATTAAGTATCCTTTATACTGTACGGTACTTCCTGTGTTTGTAAAACATCTTAAGGTTATACACCTAGTGGCTCAGCCCCTTGCCTATGTGGCATAGGTTACATGACCGTGTAAATAGAGTGCAAATTTGACCTTTCAAACATGAGTTGGTTTATGAAGGTAGGATTGGTCTTCGTGCTCTCATGAAGCCTTTTGGTCGCTTTAAAATGTGAACTATTTTAACAGACAACGCTTAAAGGGATTTTGATTCTGCATCTAGGTCTGGTTGAAATCGGATCTTCCTTATTGGTGATCCAGAGAGAACAAGATGTCAACCCCCACCCCCCACCCCCACCCCCTGTCTGTAGCCAACTCTTGACGTCCTACGCTATTCCTTCTTTACTCCTTGTCTGGTTATATCAGATCAGGATTAGTGTTTCATGTGATCCATCAACATGAATGTGCCCCAGGAAGCTAAGAGGAAACACTACACCACACCGTCGGAGCAAGACGCCTCTCAGAAGCACCTCTTACAGCTCAAGTCGTTCCACAGCACCTCATCTCTAAACATCCGGCTGTGACACAGACTCGGGAGAAGGCTCTGACAAAGTGAGGCGGAAAACAAAAGCAGATGAAAACAGTCAGGGAGGAGAAGTAAAAGCTGGAAAAGCCATCAGCCCCCAGACTCCAATTAAGGATGGAGTTATGGAAAAATTGAGCCTGCTGTTTTTTCTTTTTTCTTTTTTTGACAAGACATAAAAATGCTTAATTTGAGAACTTATCTCCTCTAGACACAGGAGTCCTTTTAAGCAGGTAGAGAGCAACCGAGACTTGTGAGTCTCATGAGGAAAAATAAGTTATGGGCCTTTTTAGATGCACCAGATCTCTTACATAAGCAGACCAAAGACTTTCTCCAAGAAAGGGCTCTTTTCTAAGTATAAAATAATTTAATTGCGTAAAAACGGGGTGTGCTGTTACAGGAAAATGACCAACACTGAAGTAGCGTCAACGGTTTTATTTCTCTTGTACAGAAAAGCGGTTATCACTTAAATTATTGCAGTTATAACGATTCATGTGCCTTACTAGATCGCTATCTTTGTTTTTTTTTTCCCTTTCTTTGCTTTGTCATCCTAGAAGTTATTTGGAGAACAAAGAACCCTTAACTACACAAACCTTTTAAAGTAAATGAGTAAAAAGCACCAAGTGAGCAAAAGTGACATGAAGTTCTGTGGTGATCTTTATCTCACCTTTACCTTTAGCTCTACTTTCATGCTATTTAGTGACAGGTCTCTCATGTCGTGCAGTTTCTCACTTCTCACTATGGCGTGTGGAAGTTGCCCTTATCCGAAGAGACTTTCAGGCAACTGAACAGTTGAGGGCCCAGCATTTACTTTGATGGCATTTGGCAGACGTCTTTATCCAGAGCGACTTACATTTGATACAGCTGAGCAATTCATGGTTAAGGTCCTTGCTCAGGGTCCCAGCAGTAGCAGCTTGGTGGACCTGGGATTCAAACTCACAATCTTCTGATCAGTGGGCCAACACCTTAACCACTAAGCTTACCACTTCCCCAGCATTGATAATTTGATTGTACTGGGGTTTGAGCTTATAAGCTTGTGAGCAGTTGTCTGATGCCTGAAGCACTGAGCCACTGAGTCTCAGACACAGCCAGAAGTTGTGGCCTTTATCCTCTATATACAGTATATTTAAGTTTCTTCTATACACTGACAGACATTAACAGTTTACTACACTTGTCAACTAGAAGGCAATGACCGGTAGATCATTTAGACCAGTTATTCCATTTTTCTGTACATTTAAGTCTTATGTTGTTCAGCTTCGTGAGGTGGGAAGTTGTGACTTCAGATGTGTTTGTCATTTAGGTTGAAGCGAGATGGAGGTGAACATCCACAACCCCTACTAACACGTACCCAACTGACACTCACCCTACTGGCATGGCTCAAACTCGGTTTAAAGGAAATCCGGATTTCTCCTGCTCATGATTAACTTGGTGTTCATGTGTTGAACAAGTAAATACGTTCTGACACGACTTGAACCTGCCATTTATTTTCACTCGTGTTAAAAGCAAAACAGTGTAAACATTTGAACCAGGACATGCTTTTAAGTTCTTATTTAGAAATCTCTTTGTATTGTTTTATGGAAAGCAAACTGCCCAGTGGGGCACGGTGGCTTAGTGGTTATCACGTTCGTCTCACACCTCCAGGGTTGGGGGTTCGATTCCCACCTCCGCCTTGTGTGTGTGGAGTTTGCATGTTCTCCCCGTGCCTCGGGGGTTTCCTCCGGGTACTCCGGTTTCCTCCCCCGGTCCAAAGACATGCATGGTAGGTTGATTGGCATCTCTGGAAAATTGTCCCTAGTGTGTGATTGTGTGAGTGAATGAGAGTGTGTGTGTGTGCCCTGTGATGGGTTGGCACTCCGTCCAGGGTGTATCCTGCCTTGATGCCCGATGACGCCTGAGATAGGCACAGGCTCCCCGTGACCCGAGGTAGTTCGGATAGCGGTAGAAGATGGATGAATGAATGAAACTGCCCAAGGCTTGCATCATTAGCCTCCTTGTTTAAATGATGTAGTTTTGTTGCATTCAGTGTGCTTGTGTGTGTGTAGAATTGATGGTAATAAATATATCAATTGGCCGAATTGAGTAGATTTGGTCTGATCACGTGTCTAAAGCTATTTAGCAGCAGTGGTCTGTGGAGGTCAGATACTGCTCTGGGTTGCTGTGAAGAGAGACCGAGTATGTAGGTGTGATCACACATGGCCTTATATGATGGATTGAGCAGGTGGGTGATGAGGAAAATCAGAGTAGCAGTTTTGGCCTTCGTCCTCTTCTATGATCCCACTTGGCGCAGCTCGAAGCATAAACGTACTAATGATCCCAGCTGGCAGCCCAACAACTCTGTCTGTGTGTGTTTCCCTGATGCATTAGCTAACATTCCTGCCTTGACATTCCTTTGTCTGACGAGCTCTGGGATAGGACAGAAAGGAAAAACAAATACCGCTCCATGGCACACGCTGTCTCTTTCTCCGTAGCCAACGGGAGCAGAAGTAACTGAGCTTGTATCGCTTGGGTAGAAAAGCACTTTCCACATATGCACTTCAATGGAAAACGGCTTCTACAGTGTCACTCCCCAGACACCAATTCCTACACAGTACAGCTTGATTCAGAGTACTGTCCAATACATATTTCAAATAGCTCTGCTAAATAGTTGTCGTTTTCCTTTTTTAAAAAAAAATAAAAATCTGCATCTGTGAATGCGATCTATTTTTCCTCGTCCTGCTGCAGGAAATGGGGTCGCTCATAAATGCAGAATATGGGAAAAGGTCGCTGGGGTTGGGGTACACGTAAAAGATTGTTGTCCCAGAGGGAAATGGATACAATAATCCTGAATCCAGTTAACATGCACACTTGGGATCAGAGGTTTCTGTACGTGCACTAAATGGAGAGATCTTCCGGAAACCGTTTGATGCTGGGGGTCTCCTTGACGCTCCTCCAGGGGCCTGTCTGCTATCTGTAACGTCTTCCGCAGATGCCTGTAAACGAGGGGGTGCGAGATCCTGAGTGACACATGCTTGAACGTTTGGAGCATCCCTACACCATGCTTCTGTGTCTCCCAAGATTCTACTGGATTCTGATGTTGATTCGTTTTCTCCAACACAAGGTCCGCTGCCACAGAACACAGGTTCATAAACCTGCACAAGTTCACCACATGAGTATTCCATGCGTTTTTTACCAAGGCTTCCTCTTTTAACCTTGTTGGGACATGGAAAGGATAAACTGATGCCCCTACAAGGATAAACCACCCTTGCAAGAGTTTCCCTAAAATCCAAACAATGCACAGTCACTTGAATGTGTCCAGGTTGTTTTTTCCTTCACCTGGAAAATCTTGTAAGGCCTAAACAAGAGGAAAACTTGTAAATCCATGTTCCTGTGTTGCTTACACAAATTGATACAACATGGGACAAGCAAGAAAAGAAATTAGCCGGTAGTGCGGGGAAGGTTCTGTTCCATGTTTCCATATGACAAAGAATGAAATCCAGTGTGTCTGTTTTCTGATTATAATCAGACAGGTTTGGCTTCACTTAGAGTACACAGTCTCAAAAAAGCAATTTGTTTTCTTCAGGAGTATAAGTGCATTTCTTTTCTGACGTATTAGGATTAGCAATGCTGTCCGTCCTGCTGATTCGACCTGACGTCCTCGATCAACACGTCTTCGTTTAAAAGAAGATGGTATATGGTAATGGTAAATGCAAATGCTGTGGTTTTTTTTTTTTAAAAAAAAAAAACTCTTGGCATAATTTCTTTCCTCTGGGTCTCTGGACTTAATATTTATAGTGTCTGAGAGCCTCCTTTTTGAGGTCCTCCTCATACACAGGCCGCAGCAGTTCCTTTTGGAAATTTGGGAGGAGCGGTGGCTCGTATGCAAGTGTGTACACTATATTTACACTGAATTTAGAGGCTTTATTAAGCTGCTTTTTTTTTTTTCCTTCTCTCATTGGTAGGGCCGGTTTGATTTGTGAGCTGCTAGTCAGTAATTGTAAGTTCCATCGCGCCAATTAACCAGCCATTAGGCGGAGCGGGTCTGGGAGCCTGGTGTGGACAAGGCTACATATTCCAGCCATTATTCACCATGTTCAGCACCAGGAACTGGAAAACATTGCTCTGTCCATGTCTGTTTTCCATATTTATACCTGTTACTAGAAGTAGAAGCTATTTCGGATGAACTTGCTTTGCCAGGGTGCTTCATGTCATCCTTTGTGATGATTTGTCTTACCAAGATGCATTCTTTTGAGAAAAAGAGACAGAGAGAAAGAGAGAGAGAAAGAAAGAAATTGGAATTAATGTTCCATAACCATATCCAGAGTCCAGAATACAGAAAGATTTTTTTCCCCCATTTCATTCTGGAATGAATTCATTTCCATCTAATTTAAGGAAAGGGAGGTTTGGCGGGAACTTTCTATCCAAGCCTTGATTTATTTCTCCGTGTTGAAACGGAGGGCAGCGTTCTGGCTCTTCTGGACCAAGACGTCTAGAAGGCTTTAAATGATTTTGAAAGGTTGGATTTATGAAGTCCCTTCAAGTGAAGAGTGGGAATTTGTACTGACTGGCTGCGGCAGAGCACCAACGCACCTGCCCTGAACTGGAGAAACAAAGATTCTTCACGCCAAACCTTGCGGTGCGTCATACATCCCAAACGGCATTATTATGTACTCGAACACACTGTCCTTACATGAGAGGTAATCAGAAATCTTCAGGGAGGGAATTCAGTCAGACCGGATGGCCGTGCATCACCCCTGAGATGCTGCAGCACCGCTTTTGGCTCATTAATGCAGATACTTTTTCCAAAACAGCTTAGGTTTGATTAAATTACTGGTTCAACTGGCACATGCACTGCATCTTACAGGTTAACTTGAGTGAAACCAAAGTCTGTCCAGTGTAATTTTATTCGAAGGCCAGAGGCTTTCATGCGCACACACACACACACACTTGTACTACCGGGACAGATTGACTTATGGCGTGTTTCATTTGTTTCCCACCATATCATTAAGTGACCCTATTAAGTGAACAAGCCGTAAGGAGCAGAGGGATCTCTGCAGCGACACATCTGTGCAGCCCTGTAGCTGGCGACTGTGGAAACGATTATAGCAAATAAATCTGATGCTTCTCTCTCACCCCCTTTGCCTCAGTCCATAATTTTTGTGCTCACTTAATCTCTGGTATCTTGCATCATATCCTCGCATCTATTAATCACTTAAGAAAACAAAAGGAAGAGAATCGCACGCTGGAGCGAAAGTGCAGTGATGGATGCAGCAGAGGAATATTAGCTGTCTTTGGTTTGGTGCAGAACTTGCGCTAACTAGCATCTGTCACGGATAAGAAATGGGGCGTCTCAAATGAGGGCTAGGTTTCTGTTTTTCAGGGCAGTCTGTTGTCGTTAAAAAAGAAAAGAAAATGGTGCTGAACGCCTCTCGCAGATAATCAGACAGGAAGTTTTTGTGGTGGCGTTGTTGATGACCTTCAGCACATGAAAAGCCATCAGCTGGAAGGCTCCTGATTGGCGGATTTGAACCGTGCTCCCTCCTGTGGCGCCAGAGTCCCAAAGTTTCGTCCATCTGTTTCACTCCGTCTGCTTCAGAAAGACACAAATATGCGAATGTGAAAAACCAGACGCTAATTTCGGTGTCAGATTCTGCACAGACAAGCAGAGACTCCACCGCAATGGCCACGGTACGGGCAGGACAGGAAAGGGAAGTGATGTCAGATGCATGGTCTGCAGTCTTGACCTCTAACCTTTTTTTTTTTCTTCTCTCTTTAGCTGCTTTGCGGCGGAGCTTCCGGCTCAGCAAAAGAGGAAAGAAGACAAACAAATCCATGTATGAGTGTAAAACGAGCGAGCGGTACGACACCGCTGACGTCCCCACGTACGAGGAAGTGACTCCCTACTGCAAGGCTCCAGGAGCCAGGTACAGACTCGTCGTTCTGGTTGGTAAGTGCAGCTGCATGTGTACTTTATTTTATTGTAAAACTCCACCGTTACTCCATAGTTAGTTGCCAGCGTTACTCGACATCTCAGTCGCTTCCTTTCTCGTTTCTTTCTCAGGCTCTTTCCAGTCTCTCTTTTCCTTTTCTTTTTTTTTTTTTTTTTTCCTTTTCGTAAATGATGGTTAAATAAGTCAATACAGCGTGTCATGTGACCTGAAGTCTATCCCCCTCTGTCCTGGAGATTCGTCAGACACCGGAGACTCCTCCCATAAAATTAAACAAACGTATAGAAAAGTCAACATACTGACAGTTAAAAGTTGTTTTGACGACGTTTAAAAGCGCAGAAGGTCACGGGTTCTGATCCTTTCCCATGTGAAATTCTATCACACCGTACATTTTACCGCTGACAAATAAAATAGTCGTTGATTGTGGGAGTTTTTTGGGTTTGATTTAGCGGCGGTCATGGCGATACAGCGGTTAGGTCCTGCTTTGGGTGTATGGACTTCATCAGTAACTGTACGTGTGCTGTGCTTTGTGTGTTTTTCTCTCATCACGATGCCCCAATTAGGCCTCTGCTATTGCAGTCAAGCTAATGCAAATATTTTCAATTAGCTCTCCTAATTTGGAGGACAGTGTCATGGACAGTCTCAACGCTGACGAAGCAAAGACCCTGCCATCAGTCTGCTGTGTGTTTTGTTCTGTTTTTATTTCAGCTTGTTTTTCTGTCCCGTGAGATGAACCTTCTTTCTTTTCCTGCTCCGTATTTTCTTTTCCCCCCCTCCTCCTCCTCCTCCTCAATTTTTTATTTTTTTTTTTTACTCTTTATTATTGTTCCTGTCTTTCTGGGTTCCTCTATCCTGTCGTTCTTTCTTTCTCATTTACATTTTGTGATGAATGTATTTTTCTCTCTCTCTCTCTCTCTCTCTTTCTTTCTTTGTTCTGGCTTTTACATCCGACACGACGTCGACTCTCCGGTGTCCGTCGCTCCTTCGTCGGAACCGAAAGCCTTTGACGTTTTCAACTTCCTCCATCACGATCAGTTTTTCAGCACTGACTCTGGACACAGGGGTTAAATAAAATCAACCGTATTCCTCTTTTCTTTCCCTCCTGTGTAAGAGACTTGTCTGTCACTGGCTCCATTTCAAACGAACCTCCAGGCAAATAAGGATGTTTGGGTAGATATTAATCCCAGAGCCAGCATGAACACACGTTATAGAGAGAGAGGGAGAGAGAGAGAGCGAGAGAGAGCACCATCTGAAACCTTATTATTTAAGAGAGCGAACAATCTGCTTTGTTCATCGTCTTTGATTAGCGCTCAGGGACATTTCTGTGATGGCGACGTTCCGGGCCTCCTGTTAACCATAGGACTAACGGCAGGATGCAGTGGGGGAAAAAAATCCGATTACATTCACATCCAAGATGCTAGACTACAGAGCTCATGGTGTACATGTGCATCAGTTAGCTCTATAGCTTGATGCTAATAATGAGTGATTGTGAACGTGTAGCTTGTGAAAAGTCATTAAGGTCTGTTACATTCTCTACACAAGTCCATGACCTAACACCAGTCTTCTGGATCCCTGCTGGACTCGATAACTGTTTGCAGCCAGACACTGATTTAAACGCTAGCTGAGAAGAAATGGTTTGTTTTCTACTTTCTCTCCATGCACCCCTTCACCCTGGAACGTTCTTCACCAAAAGCTCTTGTACAGAAATGTATTCTAGATTTTTCCCTCAGATTTTAACCACTTGGCTCTCCATCTATCAGACCACATCTACCAACCTGGGAGTTTGAAATCCAACACGTTGATTTCTTTAACCAGCCGAGTGCCCGTTTGCTTTAAAAACTGCTGCTCATGCTGTGTCACAGGGTGGTGTAACACACTCAGAGTGGTGCGTCAGAGGGTGGTGTAACACACTCGGAGCGGTGTGTCACAAGGTGGTGTAACACACTCTGAGTGGTGCGTCAGACGGTGGTCTAACACACTCGGAGTGGTGCGTCAGAGGGTGGTGTAACACACTTGGAGCGGTGTGTCACAAGATGGTGTAACACACTCGGAGTGGTGCGTCAGAGGGTGGTGTAACACACTCGGAGCGGTGTGTCACAAGGTGGTGTAACACACTCAGAGTGGTGCGTCAGAGGGTGGTGTAACACATTCGGAGCGGTGTGTCACAAGGTGGTGTAACACACTCGGAGTGGTGCAGTAGTGTATCCTGGGTGAGTCTGAGACATGATACAGTAGTGTATCCTGGGTGAGTCTGAGACATGATGCAGTAGTGTATCCTGGGTGAGTCTGAGACATGATACAGTAGTGTATCCTGGGTGAGTCTGAGACATGATACAGTAGTGTATCCTGGGTGAGTCTGAGACATGATACAGTAGTGTATCCTGGGTGAGTCTGAGACATGATACAGTAGTGTATCCTGGGTGAGTCTGAGACATGATACAGTAGTGTATCCTGGGTGAGTCTGAGACATGATGCAGTAGTGTATCCTGGGTCAATCTGAGACATGATACAGTAGTGTATCCTGGGTGAGTCTGAGACATGATACAGTAGTGTATCCTGGGTCAATCTGAGACATGATACCAGTAGTGTATCCTGGGTGGAGTCTGAGACACGATACATAGTGTATCCTGGGTGAGTCTGAGACATGATACAGTAGTGTATCCTGGGGTGAGTCTGAGACTGATAGCAGTAGTGTATCCTGGGTGAGTCTGAGACATGATGCAGTAGTGTATCCTGGGTGCTTCTGAGACAAGATGCAGTAGTGTATCCTGGGTCAATCTGAGACATGATACAGTAGTGTATCCTGGGGTGAGTCCTGAGACATGATACAGTAGTGTAATCCCTGGGTCAATCTGTGACATGATACAGTAGTGTATCCTGGTGAGTCTGAGACATGATACAGTAGTGTATCCAGGGTGAGTCTGAGACATGATACAGTAGTGTATCCTGGGTCAACTCTGAGACACGATGCATGTAGGTCTGGGTGAGTCTCTGTGCTGGGTGAGTCTGAGACATGATGCAGTAGTGTATCCTGGGTGAGTCTGAGACATGATACAGTAGTGTATCCTGGGTCAATCTGAGACATGATACAGTAGTGTATCCTGGGTGAGTCTGAGACATGATACAGTAGTGTATCCTGGGTGAGTCTGAGACATGATACAGTAGTGTATCCTGGGTCAATCTGAGACACGATGCAGTAGTGTATCCTGGGTGAGTCTGAGACATGATACAGTAGTGTATCCTGGGTGAGTCTGAGACATGATGCAGTAGTGTATCCTGGGTGAGTCTGAGACACGATACAGTAGTGTATCCTGGGTCAATCTGAGACATGATACAGTAGTGTATCCTGGGTCAATCTGAGACATGATACAGTAGTGTATCCTGGGTCAATCTGAGACATGATACAGTAGTGTATCCTGGGTGAGTCTGAGACATGATACAGTAGTGTATCCTGGGTGAGTCTGAGACATGATACAGTAGTGTATCCTGGGTCAATCTGAGACATGATACAGTAGTGTATCCTGG
>NC_083461.1:3273070-3365570 GCF_030014155.1 Tachysurus vachellii
CACCAAATTAAACATCCTCTTCACCATCTCCACCATACTTAACATGCTCTCCACCATATTTAACACCATCTCCATCATTTCCACCATATATAACACCATCTCCATCATTTCCACTATATTTGACATCATTCCCATCATCTCCACCATATTTAACATCATCTCCATGCTCTCCACCATATTTAACACCATCCCCATCATCTCCACCATACTTAACATCATCTCCACCATATTTAACATCATCTCCATCATTTCCACCATATTTAACATCATCTCCACCATATTTAACATCATCTCCATGCTCTCCACCATATTTAACACCATCTCCATCATCTCCACCTTACTTAACATGCTCTCCACCATATTTAACACCATCTCCATCATTTCCACCATACTTAACATCATCTCCACTATATTTGACATCATCTCCATCATCTCCACCATATTTAACATAATTTCCACCATATTTAACATCATCCCCAATATCTCCACCATACTTAACATCATCTCCATGCTCTTCACCATATTTAACACCATCCCCATCATCTCCTTCCTCCCCCCCATCACCTCACCCATGTCATCTACAGTATAATGTTCTAGTCTGTACGGTTCTTCAGCAGATTATTATGGGGTCACTCAGGGTAAGATTATAGTCTTCTGCCTCTTTTAATGACCCAAGACCGTCTTCCTGCTCACGCAGTCACAGAATTAAACGTTAAATTGTGGCTCACACTTAAGTTTCTAAAATAGAGAGGGAATTTTTTCCTGCTCGCTCGTTGCGTAACTGAACATTAGCAGATTTCCCTGCTGTTCTTTCACTACAGCATACCACGTACGGGTTTGTCATTTACACATTCTTTCCACGTTCGTTGTCTCTGAGCTATTTCTCTCTCTCTTTCTCTCTCTCTCTCTTCCTCTCTCTCTCTCTCTCTCTCTCCTTTTTCTTTTAAATTCTGCTAAAAATACACGCTGGTGACATCGATCAAAGAGACAGAGCGAGGTGGAGAAGGAATGAGGAACGAGAAGGTGGTGCAGACCTGGTCTTTGCTTGTATAGTGTGTGTGTGTGTGTGTGTGTGTGTGTCAGGAAGCCAGTTGCAGTCCCGGCCTTGGCATCAGGGCTGTTCAGCTCTTAGGGACAGCAGGTGTTACTGATTTAAAGTGTAACATAGAAGATTATATAAAGAGCCGGCGTGCCAGAGCGTCTGGAATAGCGCTGTGATGAAGAATGAAAGCGAGGGTGAGATTTTAGTGAGAAGGATTTCTTTATTTCTTTTTTTATTATGAAGTCTCTCAGTTCTGTCACTTAGAACGTTTGCATGTGCTCTGTGTAAAACAACACTGCTGTAAAACTTTATAAACACCCAGAACTTCATTCTGATCAGTTTCTGCGTGATTACGGTTACGAATATCGGCCGTGAAAAATACTCGCTTCTGATTGGTGGGTTTGTGTGTATGCATTAACCACATTCAGAGTTTCTCTCAATTTGTTGTGTCACGTGTACATGCGGCCATGTGGGGGTGTGTGTATATGTACGTGTGGCTGTGTGTGTGTACGCATTTTAGACATGTGTGAGTATATTTGTTTGTAGGTGTGTGTGTGTGTGTGTGTAGGTGTGTGAGTATATGCGTGTGTAGGTGTGTGAGTATATGCGTGTGTGTCGGTGTAGGTGTGTGAGTATATGCCTGTGTAGGTGTGTGTGTGTAGGTGTGTGTGGCTATGCGTGTATGTGAGAGTAAATATGTGCGTGTGTGAGTAGGTGTGTAGGTGTGTGAGTATATGCATGTGTAGGTGTGTGTGTGTAGGTGTGTGAGTATATGCCTGTGTAGGTGTGTGTGTGTAGGTGTGTGTGGCTATGCGTGTGTATGTGTGAGTAAATATGTGCGTGTGTGAGTAGGTGTGTAGGTGTGTGAGTATATGCATGTGTAGGTGCGTGTGAGTATGTGTGTGTAAGTGTGTAGGTGTGTGTGTAGGTGTGTGTGAGTATATGCATGTGTAGGTGTGTGTGAGTAAGTGTGTGTGTAGGTGGATGACACTGTCGTGTTACTAATAGTCTCTTTATACAGGATTTTTTTCCTAATCTTCGAGCTGTTCAGATGTTCTTGTTCCTGACTGAGAACCTTCTGGAACCTTCTGCTTCTGTGACATATCCTCAGCATGTCCTCCTCAAGGCTCGATGTTTAGTCCGTTCCGAGTTGTTTTCTGCTCACCGCAGCTGTAAAGAGTGATTGAGTTAATATGTCCTTCTCCTCTGATGTCCCTCATCAACTCTAGACACTCTGTCCTGCCTAGCTGGCACCAACACCAGATAAAATCACAGAGATCTTGACACAGACTTGTCCACAGTCTGATGATTGATGTGATCATTAACTGAAGCTCTTAAATTAAAAAGCTGCATGAATGTACAGGTGTTTGTAATAAAGTGTGTTTACAGGGTGTGAGTATGAACATGTTAGCCATCTTTTAGTGTCGGCTAACTAGATCCTTAAATCTGGTCATTTGTCCATAGTAACGTCAGGGGATTTATACTGGGCTTTATATGTTTATATTTATGTTTATATTTATGTGTTTATATTTATATGTTTATATTTATGTTTGTATTTATGTTTATATTTATATGTTTATATTTATGTTTATATTTATGTTTGTATTTATGTTTATATTTATATGTTTATATTTATGTTTATATTATATTTATGTTTACATTTATATGTTTATATTTATATGTTTATATTTATGTTTGTATTTATGTTTATATTTATATTTATATGTTTATATTTATTTTTTATTATTTAAAAAATAATTATAATTTTTTTTACCTCTTATAAGTATTGTACATAGCTACAACTGTGTAAATGATCATGTTTATAATTAATTACTAATTACATTATAACTAATTAGTGTGTGTGTGTGTGTGTGTGTGTGTTTCAGGTTTATTGAATACGGTGAGTATAAAGGAAATTACTACGGAACGAGTCTGGACTCAGTCCGCTCCGTTATCGCCAAAAACAAGGTGTGCCTTCTGGATGTGCAGCCTCATGTGAGTGACACACACACACACACACACACACACACACACACACACACCTCCACGTGACATTTTTAAACCTACAGGTAATATTTCGCTCCTTTGTTCCATAACTGGCAACCTCTATTTCCTCTCAAAGATCAAAACCCATTCATCTCACACACACACACACACACACACACACACACACACACACACACACACACACACACACACACACACACCAGTGTGACTATTCCTCACATCAGAGCCACGTGTTACAAAGAGCAGGTCTGAGTAGAATCTAGACAATCTGTCACTTTATCACTCACTCACACACACACACACACACATACTCGCTCACTAAACACAACAACATACAGAACACAACACAAACCCTACACAACAACATACAGAATGCAACAACATACAGAACACAACATGCAGAACACAACACAACCCTACACAATGAAACAACACCACCACAACAAAAAAGAACACAACAACATTCAGAACACAACACAACCCTAGACAATGACGCAATGAAACACCACCACAACAAAAAAGAACACACCAACAAAACAAAAAAGAACCCAATAACATGACACCTCCACAAGACATAACAAAAGAACACACACAACACAACAATGCTACCAAAAAAAACACAACACAATAAAACAACACAATAACACAACACCCCAGAACTTCCCTGTTAGGACTGACTGTATTAACACAAATGTTCTCTGTTACAATCTCTCTCTCTCTCTCTCTCTCTCTCTCTCTCTCTCTCACTCTGACACACACACACACATGTATGTAGTTGTGTAGGGTTGTGTTGTGTTCTGTATGTTGTGTAGGGTTGTGTTGTGTTCTGTATGTTGTTGTGTAGGTTTGTGTTGTGTTGTGTTGTGTAGTGTAGGGTTGTGTTGTGTTGTGTTTTGTATGTTGTGTAGGGTTTGTGTTTTGTTCTGTATGTTGTTGTGTAGGGTTGTGTTGTGTTGTGTAGGGTTGTGTTGTGTTGTGTTCTGTATGTCATTGTGTTTTGTTCTGTATGTTGTTGTGTAGGGTTGTGTTGTGTAGGGTTGTGTTGTGTTCTGTATGTCATTGGGTTGTGTTCTGTATGTTGTGTAGGGTTGTGTTGTGTTCTGTATGTCATTGTGTTTTGTTCTGTATGTCATTGTGTTTTGTTCTGTATGTTGTTGTGTAGGGTTGTGTTGTGTTGTGTAGGGTTGTGTTGTGTTGTGTATGTCATTGGGTTGTGTTCTGTATGTTGTGTAGCATTGTGTTGTGTTGTTGTGTTGCATGCTTGTTGTTTTAGCTTTTTCATGTTGTCACAGTTTCATTTGTTTGATCTTAACTACAGAAAATGAATCTCAGGCTGAACCTGTGAGAGCTTCAGTAGTGTTGGTGGTCCAGAGCTCTGGTCTCTGTCAGACACACACACACACACACACACACACACACACACACACACACACACAGTGATCTGCTGCGTGTGTTCTGCTCCTCTCAGTCTGTCTCCTGTGTCTCATGCTGGATAAATCAGGAGGATCTTCTGAGGTTCTTCTCGTCCTGATGTCACGTCAGTTCAGCGCTCAGTGTGAGCGAGCCGCTGTGTTGTGTGTGTAAATGTAATGGTGACTAATGACAATAGTGCACACGGGGATAGATATCAGGCTCCATTACAACGCTGTGATTGATGATGTTTTGATGACTCGCTGATTTTAATTTATTTATTTATTTACTTTTCTTCTTCTTTCCTCTCTCAGTGTCTGAAGCACCTTCGCACGGCCGAGTTTAAACCCTACGTGGTGTTCGTCAAGCCTCCGTCCATCCAGCGTTTAAGAGAGACCAGGAAGAACACTAAATCTGTCTCAGGGAAAGGAGACAAGGACATGTCCAAGGCCTTAACGGTGAGCCACCGTTCTCCTCACGTCTCCTCGCGTCTCTCGTCTCCTCACGTCTCCTCGCGTCTCTCGTCTCCTCATTTCTCCTCACGTCTCTCGTCTCCTCACATTTCTCGTCTCCTCATTTCTCCTCCTTTTTTAATAGGAGTTTTATCTTCCTCTAAACTAAAACACACACACACATACACATACACACACACACACACATTAAGATAATATATTAAAATATCACTTTTTTATTTCTCACTTTTTCATTTTCTCGTTTATTTATGTATTTAAAACATTTATCTTTATTATATATACTTTTTTATTTTGTATAATTATTCATTTAACTTTATTGTCCAGTGGTTTATTTTTTTCTTCCAAATGTTTTTCATGTTTTTTTTAAATTTGTTTATGAACGTGTGTGCGTGCGTGCGTGCGTGTGGTGTGTGTGTGTGTGTGCGCGCGTGTGTGTGTGTGCGCGTGTGCAGTGTGTGTGTGCGCGCGCGCGTGTGTGTGAGCGCGCATGGTATCACGATGTAAATCTGAACTCTTACTTCATCCACGAGACACATTAAAGTAATTACCATATACACACACTTTAGCAGTTTTGAGTGTGTGTGTTAAGTGTGTGTGATATGAACGATGAGGAAGTTCACACACGTCACACACACTGAGCTCACACACCGGGATACTGTGACATCACATTAAACCCTGCTGACAGAGGTGTGCTTGCATGTTAGTTCAGTAAACTAGCTTTCACTGTCTATAAAACAGCTGCGTGTCCTCGTTTTACTACCACACACACACACACACACACACACACACACACACACTCTCTCTCTCGACAGAGGCAGCAGCAGCAGCACACCAGAGGAATGTTCTCTCAGAGGAGATCTCACAGATCACAGACGCTGACGGTGTTAAAATCGCACACATCCGTCTTCTCGCTGGAATGAATGAAAAACCTTGTTTGATGCGAGAGTCAGGCGGAGATGCGAGAGTCAGGCAGAGATGCGAGAGTCAGGCGGGTTTCGATCCCGAGCCGCGCTCTATCTCTTTTCCAGAGAAATACCTCCAGCCTGTCTGTTGGAGCAATAAGGGGAGAGAAATGAGCGTCACACTCTCGAACAAAAACAGGCCTCTCATTGTTCCTCGCTCTCAGACTCCTGCTGCATTGTTCTCAGCTTTTATGTCTTTTTGTAATCCGTCACCTTTACGCTGTTTTTTTTTTTTTTTTATTATTAATTCTTTAACATATAACACGTTGAAGTCCTCGGCGTCACGAAGCCCGAGGAATCGTAACGAGCGAACGCTCAAAAATCTGTTTTATTGTCTGCCGTGTAAAAGACTTAAAGTGAATTTAAAGCGGTGACACGAAGCGAAGCTACAGGAGAGAAGAAGAAGAAGAAAAAAAGATCTGGGATTAAGTGACTCTGGGAATATAAACGCAGGAACCTTTTGCTGAACCTCGTCTGTCCTTTTTAAAGGGGTTTAACGCAGAGGGCAGGTGCACTTTATAGCAATCAATAAAAAAAGCGATTTTCCATCAAGCGCCTGATGGAGAGATAGGGGAAAGATGAAAATATATTGAGGAAACCTCAATCCTCCTGAGAGCACGACTCGAGGAAGCTGAAGGAGGGGTGTGTGTGTGTGTGTGTGTGTGTGTGTGTGTGTGTGTTAGCGTTACACGTCTGCATCACATCGGGTCATCTGGGTCTTTTCCGTTCAACAAGCAACGAATTGAATAAAGCAGTGACCCAGAGCTCAGTGAAGACAAAGCGGAGCCGACAAACAGCAGCATCCAGACGTTCGTGCTAGTTTTAGTAGCCGATTTAAAAACGTGCACGTGTAAAAATATACACGTGTCAAATTCACTTTAAACGTTTATATACGTTATGTTCTGGTTGCTCACGATTCACAAACACGCTCGTGACGATTAAGCAGACGGGAAATATTAATAGAATCAGCCGTAAGAAAACTATAGGAACGTTTTATCTTTTTTTTTTTTGCTGAAAATTATTTTCATTTCAAATTTTTCCTCATCTTTTTCCCTGAGCGTAATTCCTGATTATTATCCGGAGTATTTTATTTATATAGAAAATATAGAAAATTATTTTTTATACTTTTTAATTTATTTTTTCCCTCCTTTTGTTTAAAGTTTTTATTACATTTGTTTTATTTTTTTAATTAATATTAAGCTGATTTATATTTCTTATTTATATGATTTAAAATTTCAGTTTTTTGTCTTTTTTCTTCTGCTTGTTTCACTAATACGTGTGTGTGTGTGTGTGTGTGTGTGTGTGTGTGTGTGTGTGTGTGTGTGTGTGTGTAAGCGGTGATTATAGGTGAACATTGTCTCTCCGTCTTCAGGTGTAACTCTTAGCTGTTGATCTTTTCTGCTCTCTGATTGTTTTCTGATGTGTAGGTCAGTGTAGAGACTTTACAGTGTTGTAATATGCAACAACAGTCTGAAGTTTCTCTTGCGGATGTGTGAGAGTGACAGAGACACGAGAGAGAGACATAGCTACGTGTGAGACATGCAGAGAGATGTGTGAGAGGGACACAGAGAGACGTGTGAGAGAGGCGGACAGACATGTAAGAGAGAGACACACACAGAGAGAGACGTGTGAGAGGGACACAGAGAGAGACGTGTGAGAGAGACAGACCGAGAGAGACGGACAGACAAAGACGTGTGAGAGAGATGGACAGACATGTAAGAGACAGACACAGAGAGAGACAAACAGACAGAGACGTGTGAGAGAGGGAGAAATGTCTGAGACAGAGATGTGATAGAAAGAGAGAGATGTTAGAGAGACATACAGATGAGAGAGACCTGAGGAAGAGAGAGATGTGAGAGAGATGAGAGATTTGGGAGAGAGGATGTGAGAGGAAAAGTTTATCACTTGGCACATCTTTTTGTCTGTCTGTCTGTCTCTGTCTGTCTGTCTGAACGTCTGTCTGTCTGTCCATCTGAACGTCTGTTCTTGGTTGACTCTTTATGCCTTTGGCAGTATGTAACCCCACATCTCTGTCTCATCTGCGGCTCCGGGGTTTTCAGCTAGTAAAAAAACCTGCGCTAAATCAGTAAAGCCACTCAAACCGTGCCATGTTCTCAGAGAAGGCACTAAAACCTGGTCACACAAACACTCGAGTCTGAGCCGCCAGACCGGAGAGCGAAGGATCGGGGAAGTCTGCACAGGCCTGATGCCAAACACACACCACCATCAGCTTTGGGTGAGGATGAAGATGAGGATGAGCAGATAGCGGCCATGTATCTGTCGGACTCATCTATAGCTCTGGAGCCAGCTGTATGTTTTTGTAGGCTCAGGGCTGGTTATTAAAGCTCTGTGTGTGTGTGTGTGTGTGTGTGTGTGTGTGTGTGTGTGTGTGTGTGTGTGTGTCTGGGTTGTTCATCGTCTAATGTGGGTTTGAATCCATTATGCATTCAGATGTGCAGCGCTGCAGTAAACGTGTGGTGAAGCCTCATCATTTTCCAGCAGCTCTGCTCGACCATCTCACAGCCAGACCTCAGACTATAACAGGAGCACACTTCACTAAAACATTATACACCAACGTTAGACTTTTATCAGTCCATCCATCTATCCATCCATCCATCCATCCATCCATTGTACATATTTTTTGCGATTCTGCCTTTTAAGCAGATTTTATTGAGTCAGTTATTTTATGATGCGTTCTGAAGGAGTTCATGAAAATTCCACAGCTTGGATTGTGCCAGACTTCACTTTCCAGTGCAGCAGAACTTCACGTTCCAGCGCCACCAATCCTGAAGTTCTGCTGCGCTGGAGCGTGAAGTTCTGCTGCGCTGGAGCGTGAAGTTCTGCTGCGCTGGAGCGTGAAGTTCTGATGGTTCTTCAGCAGATTTAGCTGAAGTGAAGTTAAACTGATGTTCTTGTATATCCTAACTGAGAGAGTATTATTTATCTGCTGGGTTTTATTTTGGCCTGTACGCCTCTGCTCTCTAACTCACATTAAGGTGTGTGTGTGTGTGTGTGTGTGTGTGTGTTTTACAGTAACCTTGGGTATGAGAAATTTAATAAAATGAAAATTGTCTTAATTGTCATCTTCTCTTCCTCTCTGTTGTCTCCTCCTCCTCCTTCGTCTCCTCCTCCTCCTCCTTCGTCATTGTCTTCTCCTCCTCTTCTGTCATCTTCTCCTCCTCTTCTGTCGTCTTCTCCTCCTCCGTCATCGCCATCTTCTCTTCCTCCTCCGTCTTCGCCGCCGCCTCCTCCGTCTTTTTCTCCTCTTCCCCAGTCTTCTCCTCCTCCTCCGTCTTCTCCTCCTCCTCCGTCTTCTCCTCCTCCTCCGTCTTCTTCTCCTCCTCCTCCGTCTTCGCCGCCGCCTCCTCTGTCTTTTTCTCCTCCTCCTCCGTCTTCGCCGCCGCCTCCTCCGTCTTCTTCTCCTCCTCCTCCGTCTTCGCCGCCGCCTCCTCTGTCTTTTTCTCCTCCTCCTCCGTCTTCGCCGCCGCCTCCTCCTCCTCCTCCGTCTTTTTCTCCTCTTCCCCAGTCTTCTCCTCTTCCTCAGTCTTCTCCTCCTCCTCCTCCTCCTCCTCCTCCTCCTCCTTCTCTGTCTTTGTCTTCTTCACCTCCTTCTTCTGTTTCTTCTTTTCTTCCTCCTCCTTCTTATATGTCTAATGATATTTCTTTCTCATCACTTAAAGTGGTTCAGTAAGTAATTGAAGTGAAGTGAAACATCCGTTCCACAGTAATGTCATTAAAATATTGTTCGTTAACAATAATCTCTTGTTTTTTTTAATTACTTTGTAATTACTCAATTACTTAATTGTTCCCTTTAACGTCGTGGAACATCCATGAGATGAGTTCATCAGCCGCTTTTTATTCTCTCTGCCAAAGTTAATCAGATTAAAACAAAATCATGTTAAATATCATTTACGTTATTTACTGTGAAGACATTAAACTCTTCTGCTGCTCATTAATCAGGACACATTCACATTAATTTGTGAATCGACTCACTGTCTCCTTCCTCCTGCATTAGGGGTCAATAAAATCACTGATGGTTATTAAATAATGCAAAGTTTATTCATCAGTGGAAACAGAAGCAGATTAGAGGACAGGATGCATTGTGTATTGCCTAAAAAAACGTCCCACCATGGAACTACACACACAAGTTATAAAGGTCAAAGAGAAAAAAGTCCTCTGAACACAAACAGCTCAGTAGATACAGTCAGGAGACTAAACACCGAACATCACAGAAGTGTGTGTCGTAGCGAGGGGGAAATACGACACACTGAAGTCTGATACAGAGGAACCAACGTCTGGTCGACTACAGGACAAAGTTAAAAAGAGCAAAAAAGATGAGAAAGCTGTGAAAGATACCAGAGCTGAACTTTTTTCCTCACCGACGTGAAAGCGTGAGACGAGCCGTTATTTAAAGAGGTCACGCGCCGGATTTATCCAATCAGGATGTAGATACGTGAATATGTAAATAAGAAGAAGGTTGCAGCAGGTTTAGGAATGTAGAGTGTAGAGAAACATCAGATTGTGAAGAGCCAGGATTCAGTGTTAGCTCTTTATTAAGTTTATGGATGACACGACTGTGGTGGGTCTCATTAGCAACAAAGATGAGACGCTACAGGAGCGAGGTGAGACGCCTGGCCGGGTGGTGCAGTGACAATAATCTCTCTCTGAACGTGAAGAAGACGAAGGAGATTGTTGTCGACTTCAGGAGAGCGCACACTCGGCATGCTCCACTGACCATCAACGGTGCGACTGTGGAGAGAGTGAGCAGCACCAAGTTGTTGGGTGTGAACATCACATCACACAGGAACTCTCCTGGACTGAAAACGCAGCAGCACTGGCCGAGAAATCACAGCAGCGTCTCTGCTTCCTCCGCAAACTGAGAGGAGCCAGAGCGACACCACCCATCATGCACACCTTCTACAGAGGAACTATGGAGAGTATTCTATTGAGCTGCATCACTGTGTGGTACGGTGCCTGCAACGCATCCTGCCAGAAGACGCTACAGTGCACAGTGAGAGCAGCTGAGAAGATTATTTGTGTCTCTCTCCCCTCCCCTCCCCTCCCTCTAGGACATTTATGAAAGTCCCACACATGCAACACACAGCTTCTTCAGTCTGCCGCCATCAGGGAGGAGACTGCGGAGTCTCCGGTCCAGGACCAACAGATCTACTCGCTCCCGAACTTGCCTCCACTTCTCTTTTCTGCCCCGGGCACCACAGATCTATGAACCCACCCCACCCCTCCAGATCCCACATCCCCAGGTCCTTCCACTCCCCCCTCCCACTAACATACGATGACATGCACCAGTCACTTTGTGTAACATTGGTCTGCTCATTTGCACTTTATCTGCCATGTGTCTTTCGCTGTTTTTTTTTTTTTTATTTCTATTGTTAGTATTATCTGTATACACCTTGGGACTGAGAGTAACACAACTTCAATTCTCTGTATGTACTGTACATGTGGAAGAGTTGACCATATAAGAAAAACTTGATCTTGAGCAGTGTGAAACCTCAGACTACGTAAACCATCGTGTTTAGACCAGTTTATATTCACACAGGGACACAGTTCAGTACTGAATATATTTTTTCTGTTTGTCGATCAGGACGAAGACTTTGAGGAGATGATCAGCGCTGCTCGGCTGATGGAGAATCAGTACAGTCATCTCTTTGACCTGGTGCTCGTGAACGATGACCTTGCGTCTGCGTCCGGGGAGCTGAAGCGGGCGCTGAGGAAGGTGGAGACGGAGACGCACTGGGTTCCGATCAGCTGGACGCACTCCTGAGGAACGCCATGGGACAGAAAATGCACGGCGTTTTTAAAAATAAACAAGAGAAGGAAGACAAAGGAAGAAGGAGAAGAGATTTTTTTTTTAAGCTGACCGAACTTTCCTTTAGCCTAAATCTGGTGACGGGGACGGTTCAGGGGGGGACTTTAACGGCGCTCTGACAATTTTATGAGCTCCTGCGACACTAAAAGAAGGAATTTTGGGTTTGTTTTTGTGTGTTCTCGGTCAGCTCGGCTGGACTCGGAGCGAAGTGTCAGCGAAATTGCACTCAGAACATCGTTAAACATGGGATCGTTTAGCGCAGCTGTCGAAGTGTGTGTTTACTTGACAGCCAGTCAGGCGGTTGTGCAGCATGTGATTTTAACTTTAATTTATAAACACCAAAGGGATGAGTTTCTTTTTTTTCTTCAGGCCGACTACATTTTTTGCCGGATTTTGGGAAGTCTTAAATTGTGATTCCTTTTTTAAACCACACAATGCCTAGGAATGAGCTCCTCTTGTGTTCCTCTATTTAACTAGAAAAGTAATATATTTTAATGATGTTCTGAGGTTTGTGTACTTTTTATAAACTAAAGTAACCTCCTGACTTTTCGGTTCTGACCCTTTTGGATCCGACACACATACAGGTGATGGGTTTATATTTATAAATCTCTCTCTTATCCCAGGTACACGTCATCTCCACCTCATTAAAGTGTAAAACCGTCCTGCCTTCGTCTTTTCCTTTCATTCTCGATAAACAGAGAGATTTATTTCTGTCTGATGTTCACAAATTTTTTGCACCTGCCGTTTAACAATATTGCCAATTTATTCACGCATGTCGTTTATTTAAATATTCCTTTAAATGTCTTAAAATCTCTTAGCTTTAACTAGCATGCTAGTACACAAACTCATCTCAACGGAAGTATTTAACAGAAGCCAAACGTAGCCGTCGAAAAGCTGATGTTGCCATAGCAACTGCGCTTTTGTTATGTAGCTAGCTAGCTAGCTTAGATTGCGGATTCCTACGCTAAACGTTTTCAGCCACTGGACCTCCAGACCAGTTTTGTACAGAAGTACTGAGAATTTATTTGAGATTTATTTAAGCCTTAAACCTTACAAGTGCATTTCTATTTCCTGTTTTAAAAAAAATCCTACAAACAGAACTAATTTTTTTTTTTGGTAAACATTAATATGCAAATTTTACATTGTAGCTTTAGATCACGGGGGTCACGGTGGCTTAGTGGTTAGCACGTTCGCCTCACACCTCCAGGGTTGGGGGTTCGATTCCCGCCTCCGTCTTGTGTGTGTGGAGTTTGCATGTTCTCCCCGTGCCTCGGGGGTTTCCTCCGGGTACTCCGGTTTCCTCCCCCGGTCCAAAGACATGCATGGTAGGTTGATTGGCATCTCTGGAAAATTGTCCGTAGTGTGTGATTGTGTGAGTGAATGAGAGAGTGTGTGTGTGTGCCCTGCGATGGGTTGGCACTCCGTCCAGGGTGTATCCTGCCTTGATGCCCGATGACGCCTGAGATAGGCACAGGCTCCCCGTGACCCGAGGTAGTTCAGATAAGCGGTAGAAAATGAGAGAGAGAGATGAGAGAGCTTTAGATCACTAACGTTAGCTAGCATGCGAGTTAACTAGCTCGTGTTTAAGTGAGATCCAAATATAGAAATACAGTATAGTCTTACTGTAACTATAGCAACCGATTTAGCTAAAATTAAAATGATTATTGATAAGATGATCTAGCCAGCCTCAATTGACGTTTCTGCAGCTAAATTTGCTAATTAATCATTAAGTATTTTATATATTGCTAGTAGAGTATTATTTAATATAATAAATGTTCCACCCAAAACCTCAAATATTTACATAAAACACCAGACTGGTTTGTAGAATTTACAAAATATCCAAGTTTTTTTTTTTTTTTTCTTTTAAATATGTGAGCTAGCTTAAAAACAGTTCTATGTAGGATAACTGTTCATGTTGAGTTTTTATGCTAGCATCCTGGTCTTAGTAGATTTACAGACATTCGCAGCATGACATCGGTAGGTTTATGCTAATTAATTAAGAGTCTTGATGAGAGTTACAAGGAAATCAGTCGATCCTTTTTCTGGGAAAATAGATGCTTAGCGGTTAAGTTCCAATGTGGCTACAGTCATTAACCAATCAGCACTAAACTTCTGCAAAGCTACACACCTGATTGTTCAGCGAGTGAAAGTCAACATTACACTACATTCAGGTAGTGTGTTTTTTTTATTTTTTTTATTATTTTTAATGATGTGACATTAAAAACGATTTTATTTTGAGTTTTTGTGCAGCGGGATTTAAAGCAATTAGCATCGTGTTAAGGCTAAAACACAACAGAACAGCTTCACTACAGCATTTGGCCAACAGTTTTTATTGATTACGTGACAACATTAACACTATGTTTAACGGCAGTAAAACAAGTTCGTTCCTGTTCTCGTGTATCGTAGAAGTTGATGTTCTTTCACTCAGCAGCCTTGAATTTATTCTCTTTTAATATTAAAGGTGAGGTCTCTGATGTTTGAAAGCCAATGTTGAGACACAAAATCGCCAAAACAAACACGCCCCTAACACAAACGGGTCCCACCCCTGTATCGATAGCTCCGCCCACACATACATACGTAACCCAGGCAACTAATGGAAAGAAATGTGTCTTTATCATAGCTGAAGGGAAGAACAATACGATTGTAGATAAACAAACAAGCAAAAATGACACACAAGCATAATCATATAAAGGACAAAGACATATATTAGTTCTGTGTAACAAAACAAAACCAACGTTACTCACCTATCGAGAAGGAAAAAAGCGCCTCGGCGTCCCATCGCAGGCCTTCCTGCTCCTTCAGTTCTCTCCAGCGCTGGAAAGCTGATCCTATATTAACACGTCCTACTTCTTACCTTATCGTAAGTCTTTCTTCTCTTTCTTTCTTTGTTTTTATCCTCCATGTCAATGTTAAAACCGCTTTCTGCTAATGTCACACATGCGCACTGAACACTCTCTCCGCCCATATTGACAAGACACGCCCCTTTCTGTTCATTGGCTACACGTTAGTTTTGATTTTTATTTAGTTTGTCGTCCCGACTCAGTTTTCTGAAGCATTTTTCAAACAACGGAGACCCCACCTTTTTAATAAAAAAAACAAAACAAAGAAGTGTAACTGAGGATCCTGAAGATTATGTAAATCTTACTGTCTGTTACAAAGCGCTGACACTGGAGACTCCTTTCATAACCATTAAACACAAAACTACGTACCATCCTCAATACAAGTACCTGTGAACAAGCTGTTACTATAGAAACCGGCCTGATTTAGCAGGTTCTATGCTAATCGAGGGTTTGTTTGTGAGTTTTATGTTTAACCTGCGATTCAACACTGTTTTAGTAACTGAGTCTCACAAGGGATGAAGTGTTGAATGAAAGGTGAAGTGTTGAGAAAAAGGTGTTTGAGGTTAAAGACTGAAGCTTTTTTGTGACACATTTCAAGTTTAAAATCGAAATGAAATAGCAGAGTCGTGTCTGATTATCTGTCTTTAATCTAATTATAGAGGAAATCAGTTGAATTTGTGTATATATGAGATATGTTAGATTACATTGAGCTTACCTGTCTTGCTTTCGCGCTCACTTTTCTCTCTCTCTCTCTCTCTCTCTCTCTCTCTCTCTCTCTCTCTCTCTCTCTCTCTCTGTCTCTCTCTCGCTCTCTCTGTCTCTCTCTCTCTCTCTCTCTCTCTCTCTCTCTCTCGCTCTCTCTCTCTCTCTCTCTCTGTGTCTCTCTCTCTGTGTCTCTCTCTCTCTCACACTCTCTCGCTCTCTGTGTCTCTCTCTCTCTCACACTCTCTCTGTCTCTCTCGCTCTCTCTGTCTCTGTCTCTCTCTCTCTCTCAGTCTCTGTCTCTCTCTCTCTCAGTCTCTCTCTCTCTCTCTCTCTTTCTCTCTGTGTCTCTCTCTCTCTCTCTCTGTGTCTCTCTCTCTCTCTCTGTGTCTCTCTCTCTCTGTCTCTCTCTCTCTCTCTGTCTCTCTCTCTCTCTCTCTCTCTCTCTCTTTCTCTCTGTGTCTCTCTCTCTCTGTGTCTCTCTCTCTCTCTCTCTTTTTACCCACTACTTTCACACTTTCTCCTTTGCTGTGAAACCATTCCATCAGAATTGAGCATCTACATATTTATCTTTTCTCACACACACTCACACACACACAGACACACACACACAGCAGTGTAATAAAAAGCGATGCAGTCATGCACGGATAAATAATTAACCCGATTCTTTTGGAGCTCTGGCTTCCAGTGGGCTCTGTTTCTTCACTTACTGTTTTTTGGAGTTGAGTTTTGATCATGACTCACTGAACATGAGCTAATTCTCTTCCAGCAGGACATGAAATATGGACGAGTGAGTGCTCTGTGCTTCGGACGTCTCTTCACTCAGACCAGTCCCCAATTAAGTGGCTAAAAAACCTGTTTTTCTGTGTTTGGGGATGTTGATGGTTAATTCAGATGTGACATAGACAGGGGTCTCTCTCTCTCTCTCGCTCTCTCGCTCTCTCGCTCTCTCGCTCTCTCTCTCTCGCTCTCTCTCTCTCTCGCTCTCT
The DNA here is from genome assembly GCF_030014155.1 of Tachysurus vachellii. Classification (NCBI taxonomy): domain Eukaryota; kingdom Metazoa; phylum Chordata; class Actinopteri; order Siluriformes; family Bagridae; genus Tachysurus; species Tachysurus vachellii. Next base: position 3,289,323 of record NC_083461.1, read on the forward strand.
GTCTGCTGGGCCCCTGAGCATGACCCTTAGCAGTCAAAATGCCGTCAATGTCATTTTTAACTGTACGCAAAATTACTTTGATTCAGCCTTCACACACATACAGCAAGGTTTTCTAGAAGCACAAAGAACACTCATCAGGTGTCTTTTGATGTTTTTAATCAATCATGTGGTATCTTTTGTCTGTATACATGTCTGTCTCTGTCTGTATACATGTCTGTCTCTGTCTGTATACATGTCTGTCTCTGTCTGTATACATGTCTGTCTCTGTCTGTATACATGTCTGTCTCTGTCTGTATACATGTCTGTCTCTGTCTGTATACATGTCTGTCTCTGTCTGTATACATGTGTTTGTCTGTGTCTGTATACATGTGTCTGTATACTTGTCTGTCTCTGTTGGTAAACATGTGTCTGTCTCTGTCTGTAAACATGTGTCTGTCTCTGTCTGTAAACATGTGTCTGTCTCTGTCTGTATACATCTCTGTCTCTGTTGGTATACATGTGTCTGTCTCTGTTGGTAAACGTGTCTGTCTCTGTTTATAAACATGTCTGTCTCTGTCTGTAAACATGTGTCTGTCTCTGTCTGTATACATCTCTGTCTCTGTTGGTATACATGTGTCTGTATCTGTTGGTAAACATGTCTGTCTGTTTGTAAACATGTGTCTGTCTCTGTCTGTAAACATGTGTCTGTCTCTGTCTGTAAACATGTGTCTGTCTCTGTCTGTAAACATGTGTCTGTCTCTGTCTGTAAACATGTGTCTGTCTCTGTCTGTATACATCTCTGTCTCTGTTGGTATACATGTGTCTGTATCTGTTGGTAAACATGTGTCTGTCTCTGTTTATAAACATGTGTCTGTCTCTGTTTATAAACATGTGTCTGTCTCTGTCTGTTTACATGTCTCTGTCTGTATACATCTCTGTCTCTGTTGGTATACATGTGTCTGTCTCTGTAAACATGTGTCTCTCTGTCTGTTTACATGTTTGTCTGTGTCTGTATACATGTGTCTGTCTCTGTCTGTATACATGTCTGTCTCTGTCTGTAAACGTGTCTGTCTCTGTCTGTTTAAATGTCTCTGTTTGTATACATGTGTCTGTCTCTGTTGGTATACATGTGTCTGTTTCTGTCTGTATACATGTATGTCTCTGTATACATGTGTCTGTCTGTATACATGTGTCTCTGTCTGTATACATGTGTCTGTCTCTGTCTCTCTGTATACATGTGTCTGTCTCACTGAATACATGAGTCTGTTTCTGTCTGTATACATGTCTGTCTTACTGTATACATGTGTCTGTGTCTGTATTCATGTGTCTGTCTGTGTCTGTATACGTGTCTGTATTCATGTGTCTGTGTCTGTATACATGTGTCTGTCTGTGTCTGTATACGTGTCTGTGTCTGTATTCATGTGTCTGTCTGTATTCATGTGTCTGTATGTGTCTGTATTCATGTATCTGTCTGTGTTTGTATACATGTGTCTCTGTCTGTATTCATGTGTCTGTCTGTATACATGTGTCTGTATACATGTGTCTCTCTGTCTCTTTGTACATGTCTGTCTCTCTGTATACACGTGTCTGTCTGTCTCTGTATACATGTGCCTGTCTCTCTGTATACACGTGTCTGTCTGTCTCTGTATACATGTGCCTGTCTCTCTGTATACACGTGTCTGTCTGTCTCTGTATACATGTGCCTGTCTCTCTGTATACACGTGTCTGTCTGTCTCTGTATACATGTGCCAGTCTGTCTGTCTCTGTATACATGTGCCTGTCTCCCTGTATACACGTGTCTGTCTGTCTCTGTATACATGTGCCTGTCTCTCTGTCTGCCTGACTTATGATCTGTAATCTTAGTTTCTCGTTCTTCTTCCTCTTCTTGATAACCTCACATCTTAACACGTGGAATAAAACAGGAAGTGCTCGTCCTCCTCTTCTCTGTACCGATGCTCTCTCTGATGGTTCAGACGTTGCTCTCGTGGCCGTGTCCTGACTGAGAGAGGATGGTTTCTGCAGAGAGGAGCTGGAGGTGGGAGCGTGGGTGGAGCAGCCGAGGTTAAAGGGTCTCCACGGCACTGAAGTTTGATATTCCTCCTGAAGAGACCCCTGAGGAACACAATCATTCTGCAGCCGAGCCGTGGCCTGGCCTCACACTTCTCTCTTCAGACCTGCTTTTGTTTTTATTTCTCCGTCTCTCCATTCGTCCCTCACTTATCGCTCTTTAAATCACTTGCTTATTTCCACATTTCTCTCTCTCTCTCTCTCTCTCTCTCTCTCAAGCTCATGATTATTTTTTCTTTTATTACTATTATACGAGAAAAACAGGACGATCGTGCGAAAGAGAACGCAAGAAAAACGACACGCGGCACGTTCTCTTACACACTTGTACTCGTATAACTGGAAAAAGACAAAATAATGAGAGTGTGTGCGAGAGACGGACATAAAATCTAGTGAGATGAATAAATATGAAATTAGCACAAAGTTCAGGTGTCTGTGAGGCCCTCAGGAAATAATGCAGCTTTTTTTCCTCGTCACTCTGTAATTATTTTACAAGGTCAACTCTTTCATCACACATCCCATTTTTGTTATCCTGGTTTTTTTTCCCCGTTTTTTTTTTTCTTTTATATACTTTTCACTTTTTGTTTTCTTTTTACATAACGACTCCTCGCTCCTCGTTTCACCACCCACACAAGCACAGAAGGTAAATTAATGCAAAGATAAAAAATGCAAATAAAAACAAAAATCCTTTAAATAAATTTCTAATAAAAACCAGGTAAAAAAAAAAAACAGGTATTCAAGTAAAAGAAACAAAAAAGAAAATGGATTATTTTTCTAAAAGCTGTAAAAATTGTATAGGAAATAAATTATTGAACAAAAAACTATGCAAAAATTAAAATTTGTTTTTTAAATAATTGAAATCATAAACGTGTAAAATGTGTCGTAATTTGAGGTATGTGATTAAATCATTTAATTATTATGATAAAGTGATAAGGTCCCGGTGTGACGCAGAGTCGGAGGAAATAACAGGAGACGTGAACAGAACGCAGATGTATAAAGAACATCGGTGTTGAGTTGTGAGTTGAAAGGGCCTCGAGAGCGTCCGGCTAACCGCCTGCTAATGTCAGTCTGTGTCCGTCCTGTTTTCTTAAACTTTCCCTCACTGCTCTCACAGGAACCCTTTAGCTCCCGGAGGCAGCAATGCTAATTACCTAGCCAGAACAAATCTCTCACACACACACACACACACACACAGCCAACATAGACAGCATGAAGGCTGACGCATGTGATGAGGACAGTCAATCGTGGCACAGAGGGCTCTTTTTACATATATTAAAGCTCCTGTGTTTTTTTTTAATGGTCTGCATGTGTTTTAACCCCCAAATTTGTCATCCCTGAAGGTAACTGAGGTTTTGATGTCAAGAACTTCAGATATTAGCCATTAGCGAGAAGTGAATTTCCTTCTTCATGATTTTTTTTCTCTCTTGTGTTTTTTCATTAACGTGTGTATGGAAAGAAGATTCTTCACAATTTGTTTTAAACACACTAACATTGGCGTATGAGGCTTAAAATGATTTAGCGCATTACTATAGCGTCCACAAACTCACCGAGGCCGCACACACATAAGCGCTACGCTGTTAGCTAGCCGCAACTGCGTATCCTCAAGAATTTTACCACGGCGGAGGAAATGATGACACACCGTCTCCAAGCGACGAGTGTTCCCACAAAGCTAACTGCGATAAATTAATTTTTTTTTTTTTGACAAAACCCACAACTCTCACAAATTATCTGTGAGACCTCGCGCCTCTGCTGCTGCCATAACACAATCAGGCAAAAGCTGTATTTACAAGACACAAAGTTAATTAGATCTGATGTAACTTTTGACGTTTTTCTACGGCAGAATATTTGTGGAGAAAATAGTTTTCTCCACATCGGCTAAACGCATGATGCTAAACTGAGGCTTATCCGAACTACCTCGGGTCACAGGGAGCCTGTGCCAGGGCACACACACACTCATTCACTCACACAATCACACACTAGGGACACTTTTCCAGAGATGCCAATCAACCTACCATGCATGTCTTTGGACCGGGGGAGGAAACCGGAGTACCCGGAGGAAACCCCCGAGGCACGGGGAGAACATGCAAACTCCACACACACAAGGTGGAGGCGGGAATCGAACCCCCAACCCTGTAGGTGTGAGGCGAACGTGCTAACCACTAAGTCACTGTGCCCCCTGCTAAACATACTTACACTGCAAAATTGCAGTCTGCTCATAAAGTGATACCAATTAACCTGTGAGAAATGTCAAGCTACTCACTAGATATTCTGGTTAAATCCCAGGCCTCAAGCAAGTCTTAGCTAATGATTTAGCTAGCTAGCATGTAGCTTTAAAAAAAAAAAAAAAACAGACAGGCTGAGTGACATTAAGCCTGAAGACAAAACTTACAGGAATATTAATGGTTACCAGATAAAATTACAATTAGCAGAAGGACAGTGACACAAAATCAAGCTATCTCAGAATTTAGACTTTAAAATTTTTAGTGCTTTTAACTGCAGCACACAGAGTGATTTATTCCTGACTTAAATGAACATTTACGCTGTTTTAATTCTAGCATCTGGTCAGTGAGCGCTGATAAATATCAAGCAAGTCGACCAGCTGAACGGAACCAAAAGTGATTTTAGAATAAAACGAGCTGAAGATCGACGGTTTTATCCAATCACGGTATTGGAATAAGATCAGGCAGAGTTGTTATTAGCACTGAAACATGCTAGCGCTATTGCCAAGGCCCACTTCAGGTTTGTTATTATGAGCCATAGTTTAAGGAGTCGAGGAGTGAGTGCACAGAGGAGCCACTTTGATCAGAGAGCCGCCGTTATTCCACGTACCGCTGTTCAGAACGTCAGGAAACTTCAGGAGTGTCTCAGGTAACACTAAAGTGCTTTTCCATTGTGCCACAGCATTAAAGCGTTGTTAACAGATCCTCCATCAAAGCACACACACACATTTCTCCTTCACTGTGTCGGAGATTTATAATGAAATTCTAAATCACCTTTCCTTCAGCATTGCTCTGTTTTCTCTTCGGTTAACAGTTTCCTTCATTACCCAAAATGCCATGCAGCTAGCGATTTAGCACTCAAATCAATTATATCTAAAGAGAGTGCAGCAGCACTTTAGAGTTTTATTGACTCTCCAGCTCTTTCACCTCTTCATCTGTACAGATCTCTAACCTTTATGCTAATACGACGTTGTCTCATAGCTTGCGAACTAGCCAAAACATGACTCAGCATTGTGTTGGCGCATTGCATTCTGGGACGAACGTCATTGCTTCCTACAGTATGTCTAATACGGTTAGTTGGCTCTGCCCCCTGTACCTCAGGTGGTCAGTATATTAGATCGTCTATTAAATAATAGGAGGCATAAAAACGCAAACAAGCACAAACAAACAATCGAGATCGGGAGTCGGTTTTCCAAACGGATTTTTTTCTAAACATTCTAAACATCTTTAACCATCATTACTAGTGTTAATGTTAAACGTTGAAGGTACCGCAGAAGGGACATCAGAGCATCAAATGACTGCAAAGGTCTCATGGATTTACGACAGTTTAGCTTCAGGCTCACTAAACACATTAGACATTATTAAATAATAAATAATAAACATTATTAGTGTTTATATCCAGAATATGTTTAACATGTTCCAAGTATCAATCAATCTCCTAAATCAATCCCCTAAATCAATCCCCTAAATCAATCAGAAATCTCAACTCCAAGCTGAACCATGATGGAACCACTTGGGCCTTTGAGTTCCACACAACGTCAGAGATCTTCAGATATATCTCTTCACCTCACACCTGTTTGAGGTCATCAAGTTGTAGATTTTTAGAAACATCTCAGCGTTGGTGATTATTTAACTCTGCGGTACTCAGTTGTGCTTCAGGTGCTTCAGGATCTTCATTTCGTAACGTAACAAAATAAGGAAGGCTGAACTCGTCTGAGAAGCTTTCTGTTCTCCTTCCAGCAGATTTTACAGAGTGGTATGAAAAGATCACGCTAGGCCACTTAACCCGAGTCTACAGCCCTCAAGAACCAGCGGTACATAACCTGGTCTACACACAGCCAATTCAGGCGGAAAGAGAGAGGGAACCTGTGATGTGCCCGCAGAAATAATAAACCAAAAGTCTTACTGTATTAAAAAGCTCCTGATACGTTACTACTGCCGACCGTGCCAAACCCAGACCAGCTCCCCGGTTCCCCCTGGCCGCACTTTCATAATAATAATTAGACCGAGCTGGAGAGGAGAGCGAGCTCAGATCTGTGTTTTAGCTCAAACATGTCGAGCGGCTTTGAAATCGAAGCCGTAACGGCTATCAGCAGGAGGGCAGAGCGCGTGGGTGTAAGACTGGCCACCTGGGAAACAGCCATATGTAGACTGGATTAAGGCCATAGACAATTATAGATGAGAAGTTCATGCACGGATCCACATCCGCAAGACTGGTGCATTAAATAACGAGCGGATCCATTGGAGATGATGTGGTTGTATTAAATCTGTATTTATAGTGAGCGCCGTGTTATGCCGTTACAGTTCATCATATAACACAAGTCCTCACGTCAGTGTCAGATAGTGATTTGGAAAATCTGATCACTTTTTGTCAGGAAGGATGAAAGAACTTGGACGATGTTTCAGATCGTACCTGGAAACATCAAATCAGGTAATTCTTAAGCAAACAAAGGAAAGAAAGGTTCTATTGTCGTGGAACCCGGAGCGGTGACGGACAGAGAAATCTGTGAGGAAAGCAGAAGAAAAAAACTCATAGCTTGCGAACTAGCGAAAACATGACTCAGCATTGTGTTGGCGCATTGCATTCTGGGACGAACGTCATTGCTTCCTACAGTATGTCTAATACGGTTAGTTGGCTCTGCCCCCTGTACCTCAGGTGGTCAGTATATTAGATCGTCTATTAAATAATAGGAGGCACAAAAACGCAAACAAGCACAAACAAACAATCGAGATCGGGAGTCGGTTTTCCAAACGGATTTTTTTCTAAACATTCTAAGCATCTTTAACCATCATCACTAGTGTTAATGTTAAATGTTGAAGGTACCTTCAACCTCACTTACTTTTTATTTCAATGTAGCTTGTTTGACAGCGACATTTCAGGAACATTTCAGAACACTAGTGTGTAAACTCCGTCTTTGTTAGCGCAGAGGATATTAACACAGAGACTCTATTAAAAACCTCGTTTAAAAATCCAAATGAACCCCAATCGAGATCCTGCGGATGAAATCTTCATGATTGAACTTTTAACAGATTCAAATTATTGTCCAGAAATTAAAAAGTGTAGCATTTAAATAAAATAAATTCATCAATTAATTTTAATGACACTTTTTCTACTTATAGTGGATGGTATAGTTGTATAACATAATAGCATAATCAAATGCTAATGTAGGGGGGGGCACGGTGGCTTAATGGTTAGCACGTTCGCCTCACACCTCCAGGGTTGGGGGTTCGATTCCCGCCTCCACCTTGTGTGTGTGGAGTTTGCATGTTCTCCCCGTGCCTCGGGGGTTTCCTCCAGGTACTCCGGTTTCCTCCCCCGGTCCAAAGACATGCATGGTAGGTTGATTGGCATCTCTGGAAAATTGTCCGTAGTGTGTGAGTGCGTGAGTGTATGTGTGTGTGTGTGCCCTGTGATGGGTTGGCACTCCGTCCAGGGTGTATCCTGCCTTGATGCCCAATGACGCCTGAGATAGGCACAGGCTCCCCGTGACCCGAGGTAGTTCAGATAAGCGGTGAGTGAGTGAGAAATGCTAATGTTTTTGTAATTATATTTATCTACTATACATCAACAGGAAGAAAGTATTATACTGACATCATGATGCTGTTAGAGCTTGAATCATGGCTGGAAATATTAACTTGTCATGATATAACATTTACAGCATTTAACAGAGCTTCTTATCTGGAGTAACTTTTTATACAAGTGAGCAATAGAGGGTTAAGGGCCATGCTCAGGGGCCCAGCAGTGGCAGCTTTGTGGACCTGGGATTCGAACTTACAACCTTCCAAGCAGAAGTCGAACACCTAAACCACTAGGCTATCACGTCCCTCACATCCATAACATTCATCAATACTTTTCATCTGATGATGTGGTCGATTCTATATATGGTCATATTAAAATGAAAACAAACAAAATTAGAAACGCTGTCTCAAGTGTACAGAGTCCTGAAGAACAGTTATTGGGCTTTCAATAAATCTAAAGTTTCATAAATCTCTTTTTTAAACATCTGTATTTGACAGGCTTCTGCTCCAAGGAAAGCACAGGCACTGAGTGACTTGAAACACACACCACACTCACACAAACACACACACACACACACACACATACACAAAGCCACAATTGCAGGTTCTGCGTCTACAAGCGGCCCGAGCAGCAACGCTCATTGTTACAGAGCAAACATTTTCAGTCGTATCTGATGTTGTTTTCACAGCAGAGAGAAAGTTTAGTACAGAAATAATTGACTTTATTGCCTCTGGTTTCTAGCACGGCTCCACGGCGAACACCCGACCCAGTGATTTGTGTTTAACGTCGGATGATCGCTTCTGAAACGCTGCCTCCGGGTTTGGGCGCTGGTGTTTATGTTAGGTGCACATGGACATGAAAGTTATGGCTGTTATTTTAAAAAAGTGAAGAAAAAAATAATAGAGATTCTGGTGCAGCTCGTATTTAATCTAGCTCTCGCTCACAGAGCCGCAGAATCAACAGCTCACTTGTCTTTATATAAATAAAGGCTGCACTCTCTCAGTTTAAACATAGATATATCTTATATACTGTATATATAAGTTAAGAGTCAGTGTGTTTGTAACAATTTATACAAAATGCACAACTTTATAGCCAGTTGTTGAAGAATAGAGTTAAAGCTAGAGAGATTGACAGGAGGAGTAATAATTCACGCAATAATTAAAGTCGTGATGTGTGCTACACGACTTCGTGCACAATTACACTGTAAAATATCGCTGCATTCCGTTTAACCCGGAAGTTGGAAGACGGATCTCGAGGTGAGACTTTATTTGAATTTAAAAAAAAAAGGAAAAATAGTCTGTTTTGTTAGCTACATGCTAAGTAGCTAACATTAGCAGTCATGAGGTCGTGATATTATAACTTTTACAGAAAGTGTGCAGTTTGTGTTATACATAGATTGAACTGACTCTACAGTACTGAAGTGATGGGGCAGTGGTGGCTCGAGTGGTTAAGGTTGTTGATCGGAGGATCTGGGTTCAAGGCCCAGTACAGCCAAGCTGCCACTGCTGGGCCCTTGAGCAAGGCCTTCAACCCTCCCTGCTCCAGGGGCGCTGTATCATAGCTGCCCCTGCACTCTGACCCCAACCTCCTTAGTTGGGGAATGTGAAGAAAAGAATTCTACTGTGCTGTAATGTATATGTGGCGATAATAAAGGCTTCTATGATGTTAGAATTCCTGTTTATGCTTTGCGCAGCCATTTTGATTTAGCACATCCCTGATTAGCAACATTAGCTACACTATCCAACTGCCTGTTACAGGGCTGTCAAGTGTCACGCATTGAGAGTGACAGTCACTCATTTCGGTCTTTTATCACACTCTCCTGCCACATATCGTATTTGTCACGCAGAAAAACGTTTTGACTATTTATCATATATTTAATATGCCGCAGCCCCCAAAATGTATCTGTCCCTATGTATCTGTCTCTATGGAACCGGGCAGGAATCAATGTCACTCTCGCCTGTCTTCAAAACTTGAGAGCCCTGCTGTTTCCATCTCAGTAGTTAGCTTAGCTAGTAAGTAGTAGTCATTTTTGTTGTCTAGATAGTTTTGTTTTCTTCTAAACTGGCATATATTATGCTAATTTTACCATTATATAACCCTTTAGCTATTGTTCCTATCTATCAAACCAGTGAAGAATAAGTTAATTATTATAGCATGTAAGTTAGCCTAATCTAGAACACATGAAGCTAATTATTCTACTATGGAAACCAGTAGCCATGGTTGCTATCTAGCTAGCTAAGGATAAGGTAATTATTATAGCATGTAGCATACTGTAGGAGTTATATACAGCTAATCTAATGTTAATAGCAAGCTTGGCCAGCGCCGGTTACTTTTGTTTCTTTATTATAACTGAAGGCTAAAAATGAAAGTGATCAGTGAGTCATTTCATTTGACTCGGCTCACCAAATGTAGACGATTCTTTCAACTCGCATACTGTGTTTTTTTCTGCCAAAAGAAAAGTTATCAGTATTTCGATCCGCAATTGTTCTTCTTTGTCTAGCTTTGACTCAAAAGATCATTTTAAACCGTCATGTTTTTCCTCTCCACATATTACTCATCTAGTCACATGTGGAAAAACTTGTCATCGCATCTGGAATGTGTGTGTGATTTTTCCATAAGGAAGGAATTAATATTATTTTTAAACTGATAAATGGGAAAAACTGAAAAGGTCTCTGGGATCAACTACAGCGAGTTAAGTGAAACCATTAGGACAGAAACATAAATATTAAATATTTCTTATAATCACATTTCCATTTTTAAACGATTGTTGAGAATGCGGCCGTGTTTAACCCCTGATCGAAAGAGAGACAGCTGAAAGAGATCATGAGGTTGTCCGGTATCTTGTTCATAGCGAGTAAATCTTACGTCGTCTGTCTCATAAGTGTGTCTTTAAAAGTGTGTGAGCGGAGGAACACGGAGGAATATGCAGACCTCTGCAGCTGTAAGTCCCTATTAAAGAGAGACATGTCCAGGACCTCATGTCTCCCTGTGCATTAAACCATCTCTTTCACACACACACACTCCGGTTCTGTGTTTAACGAGTGTGTGACGAGCCTCGCAGATGTTCGTTACGATCAATCGTCATCGGTTTTGCTTCAGGCATTTCTTCTTTCCCTCTTCATCACTCCCCATGTGTTTCACTTCCTCGTTAATGGGCTGTTTGTAGACCAGCGAGGACGGACGTAATCACGGCCTGCGTGCTTTAACGCAGAGTGGGTGTGTTGTAAATCTTCTACGGCGAGCTGCATGATCGGCGACCCGGCCTCTGACTCGGCCTTTCCGGACAACACATTTCCGCTTTGTTTGTTTGTCGAGTCGAGTGTGAGTAGGAGGCAGTGATGGAGGAGGGAAAAGAGCAAGCAGGTGCTTTAGACCGCAGCCTGCTTGTGTTTACGCTCAGAGAAAACTCTGGTGAACAGTTCACAGATCACAGTGCTTAAACATCTCGGTGTTTAAATCCTAACAATTAGTTAGTGCTGACATCAGTGTTTACTGTAGTGCTCTGGCTTTTTATTCTTCACTGCTCTAGGGGCAGTGGTGGCTCAAGTAATTAAGGCTCTGGGTTGTTGATCAGAGGATCAGTGTTTGAGCCCCGATACTGACAAGCTGCCACTGTTGAGCCCTTGAGCATGGCCCTTAACCCTCAATGCTCCAGTGGTGATGTATCATTCTGGAGGTAGCATCACTATTCATTTTAAAAACAATCCTGACTTTTCCCCTACCATGTAATGGTCTGGATTGAACACTGTTGATATGGTACAGTACGGTGGCCGAGAAATGCAAAACAAATTAACAAATCCGAAAACAAATTAACAAATCCGAAAACAAATTAACAAATCCGAAAACAAATTAACAAATCCGAAAACAAATTAACAAATCCGAAAACACAACAACAAGTCAGACAACCCGGAAATGGTAGTGTATCGTTTTTGAATGGAAACTTACCGTTAATTTGTTTTTGGATTTGTTAATGTGTTTTCGGATTTTTTAATTTGTTTTGCACTTCTCGGCCACCGTAGTACAGCCTATACTACTATCTAGAGGTGAGTGCAAAAGTTTGTTGGCATTCGAACAAGTGGGGAAAAAAAGTTCCTCTGGTTTATAATTTATATATGAAGTCATCGGCGGTGTCCTTCAACATCCGTCAGAGTAATAACAGATATTAAGACAGAAATATTTTCATAACCAAAAAAAAAAAAAACACAAACAAGATACAAACTTTTAAACATATACAATTTTTATAAATTTTTCTCTATTAATATTCTACAGGGAGTGCAGAATTATTAGGGAAGTTGTATTTTTGAGGATTAATTTTATTATTGAACAACAACCATGTTCTCAATGAACCCAAAAAACTCATTAATAGCAAAGCTGAATATTTTTGGAAGTAGTTTTTAGTTTGTTTGTAGTTTTAGCTATTTTAGGAGGATATCTGTGTGTGCAGGTGACTATTACTGTGCATAATTATTAGGCAACTTAACAAAAAACAAATATATACCCATTTCAATTATTTATTTTCACCAGTGAAACCAATATTACATCTCAACATTCACAAATATACATTTCTGACATTCAAAAACAAAACAAAAACAAATCAGTGACCAATATAGCCACCTTTCTTTGCAAGGACACTCAAAAGCCTGCCATCCATGGATTCTGTCAGTGTTTTGATCTGTTCACCGTCAACATTGCGTGCAGCAGCAACCACAGCCTCCCAGACACTCTTCAGAGAGGTGTACTGTTTTCCCTCCTTGTAAATCTCACATTTGATGATGGACCACAGGTTCTCTATGGGGTTCAGATCAGGTGAACAAGGAGGCCATGTCATTAGTTTTTCTTCTTTTAGACCCTTTCTTGCCAGCCACGCTGTGGAGTACTTGGACGCGTGTGATGGAGCATTGTCCTGCATGAAAATCATGTTTTTCTTGAAGGATGCAGACTTCTTCCTGTACCACTGCTTGAAGAAGGTGTCTTCCAGAAACTGGCAGTAGGACTGGGAGTTGAGCTTGACCCCATCCTCAACCCGAAAAGGCCCCACAAGCTCATCTTTGATGATACCAGCCAAAACCAGTACTCCACCTCCACCTTGCTGGCGTCTCAGTACCGATCCAGCCACGAGCCCATCCATCTGGCCCATCAAGACTCACTCTCATTTCATCAGTCCATAAAACCTTAGAAAAATCAGTCTTCAGATATTTCTTGGCCCAGTCTTGACGTTTCAGCTTGTGTGTCTTGTTCAGTGGTGGTCGTTTTTCAGCCTTTCTTACCTTGGCCATGTCTCTGAGTATTGCACACCTTGTGCTTTTGGGCACTCCAGTGATGTTGCAGCTCTGAAATATGGCAAAACTGGTGGCAAGTGGCATCTTGGCAGCTGCACGCTTGACTTTTCTCAGTTCATGGGCAGTTATTTTGCGCCTTGGTTTTTCCACACGCTTCTTGCGACCCTGTTGACTATTTTGAATGAAACGCTTGATTGTTCGATGATCACGCTTCAGAAGCTTGGCAATTTTAAGAGTGCTGCATCCCTCTGCAAGATATCTCACTATTTTTGACTTTTCGGAGCCTGTCAAGTCCTTCTTTTGACCCATTTTGCCAAAGGAAAGGAAGTTGCCTAATAATTATGCACACCTGATATAGGGTGTATATGTCATTAGACCACACCCCTTCTCATTACAGAGATGCACATCACCTAATATGCTTAATTGGTTGTAGGCTTTCGAGCCTATACAGCTTGGAGTAAGACAACATGCATAAAGAGGATGATGTGGTCAAAATACTCATTTGCCTAATAATTCTGCACTCCCTGTAGACACAACTTATTCGAACATATTGGTGACGTCTAATAACATAATGACAAGCAAAACAAACCCTCTGTCTAGTTGCTAAACACATGATGTTTTCCAGTAAGGATGTGTAAACTTTTGCACTCAACTGTGCACACATAGAGGTTTTGTGCAGTGTTTATGGGTAATGAACCAGACCGGTCCTCTTTTCTGTGTGTGATGTGTTGGATGGAAAGGAAAGCGAGCGTTTGTCTGTAAATTGTTGAATGGAGGGTGAAGAGTGACGAGCTCCAGCCTTAGCATCAGTCAGTCGTTTTATTGGCTTTGACGGTATCTTTTGCTGGCGCTCTTTTCCACACTGCCATCTTTCCAAACAGCTTGGTTCGGGCCAGAAAACCTACAATAAGATCAACACGACTGATTTACACACCGCTCGCTCAGCCAGGGATAAAAGAGTGGGGTTTTGCAAAGTCGAATGAAAACATGTCTGGACTATGAGTGTAAATCAAAGTCTGGGCACACACACACACACACACACACACACACACACACACACACATACAGACTTGCTGTTCGGTGAACATTTGCATCATTAGTTGTACGCCTGCATTAACCACCGCTGTGGCTTTGGGGTCTGAAAACGAGCAGTATGACTCAGGAAACTGAGTACAGAAATGCTGAAGACCAGATCAAAGCCTTATACTACTGCTTATTTTCTTTCTTCCTCTATCTGGAAGGGGAAAAACAGCTCTTTCCCTCTAATTACACGGCCTTGTCTAGGGCTACGTTTATCTGGGATGGATTTGGTGGTACCTGTATTTCATCTTGTTGGACAGTTTTGATTAAGTGAATATAAAACATCTTTTCTTTCCTGATGAAATAATGCGTCACTGACTTCGCTAAGAGCTCAGGGTCCTGTGCAAATACTTTTCTCTTCACAGCAGTTATATAATCAGCAAAACAACTGATTTCACTTCCTTCCCTAATGGAGAAAGCCCTGTGCACTGAAATGAGAAACTTTTACAAAACAAATGCAAAACTAAATCTACATATCGCTCACCGGTCCTCTTCCTCAGGTCTATTTAGAGCGTTCTATGGCTTCATCTCGACCACACAGCTTTCCCAGAACACAACGCTGTGTTCGCTACATGATCTAGTGTCACCCATATGAGGATGAGGTTCCCCTTTGAGTCTGGTTCCTCTCAAGGTTTCTTCCTTTACCAATCTAAGGGAGTTTTTCCTTGCCACTGCTGCCTGAGTCACCTCAGACTTGCTCATTGGGGATAAATACATACACATATACATACATACATACATACATACATACATACATACATACATACATACATACACACTGTGAACTATATATATCTTGAATTTTTATTATATTAATTCTTTATACTACTCCTTATGTTTATCTTCTGTTCTATGTTTATGTTCTGTAAAGCTGCTTTGAGACAATGTCCATTGTAAAAAGCGCTATACAAATAAACTTGAATTGAAACTTGAATTGAATTGAATTGAATTGAATTGAATTGAATTGAATTGAATTGAATTGAATTGAATGATCTGAATCAACTTATTTTTTATAAACCCTAAACAGTCTCTGGTTAATCGTGGAGGTGTTTCTGTTTATCAAATGTGTGTCCAAGCAAACCTTTAACGTTTTAAACACATACAGATTTCCGTGCTTTAATTTATGGAGCTGAGGAAGTTGAATTGTGAAAATATTTAAAATAGTTTAGAAAATATAGAAAATATTTCAAATAGTGTTGTGTTGAAGGCTATAAACAATGTAAATGAAGATAAATGGCCATAAATGAAAAGGAAAAGTGCTGTAATATTTATATCATGTAATATAATGTAATATAATGTAATATAAAATAATAACATTTCTATAACTGAATGAATCAATTAAACATTTTTATTACTTTATTAAAGAGTTTAATATATTGTTTCTTATGTTAGTCACAATACTATACAATGTTGTTATTGTTAATAAGTTCTAAATTATTATAAGATATGATTATTACAGCACTATTTCTGTACAAAAACGTTCCTAAATGATGTCATGATGCTGTAATGATTTTTTTTTTTACCTCATATTTGTTTTTAATGTTTACTTTTAGTAACTGTTAGTACTTTTATTACTGACAGCAACAATAGATTTTACAACGCTTTTCAAAACGGAACCTTTTTGACCCTTGTCGTATGTCGGTTGTTTGATCGTCTCCTAGCAACCGCATCGCGTGCACAGTAACCATAGCGACGGAGCGCTCGAGCGGCTGAAACTCAGACGTTTGTAAAGTTTTGCTGCGTTTAAGACGTGTTTTATTCGGGTAAGTAATAAATGGTGAAATTACACCTTTTTATTTACTGTACGGTATTTAAACAGAGGTTTGCTGGGTGTCTCAGATGATTAGTTAGTGTATAAAGGTATAACGTTAATCAGCGACGCCATTAAACTGATTCACTGGCAGCAAAGTGGGAGAATCCATTCGGTTTGTTTGGGGGGGGGGGTCATGATTCACCTGTTTAAACCCTCACAAAGAGAGTAAAAACAAAGCTGTTCGTTTTTAAACAAGATTTAATGTCAGATTAGTCATTAAGTTACAGTAGTATTTGTTTTAAAGTGACACAAACAGCTTTTAAATGACACTTAAAAACCCCTACAACGGACCGTACCATTGTATTTAATGTTAATTATACAGAGTTTGTGGCTGAAATGACACCAAATAATTCAGTATAATAAATAAACGTTGATGTAGTCAGTGTTTAATCATCTCTAAACCACATGAACTAATATACAGCACTCTTGTTATCCATGATGTGCATTTTAATACATTACTGACTACATTAGAACCCTAAGGTGCAGGATGACGTCACTCTGTTCAGTGTTTTCATTCATTCATCTTCTACCGCTTATCCGAACTACCTCGGGTCACGGGGAGCCTGTGCCTATCTCAGGCGTCATCGAGCATCAAGGCAGGATACACCCTGGACGGAGTGCCAACCCATCGCAGGGCACACACACACTCTCATTCACTCACACACTACGGACAATTTTCCAGAGATGCCAATCAACCTACCATGCATGTCTTTGGACCGGGGGAGGAAACCGGAGTACCCGGAGGAAACCCCTGAGGCACAGGGAGAACATGCAAACTCCACACACACAAGGTGGAGGTGGGAATCGAACCCTAACCCTGGAGGTGTGAGGCGAACGTGCTAACCACTAAGTCACCGTGTCCCCTGTTCAGTGTTTTATTAAATAAAAAGTCTCTCTCTCTCTCTCTCTCTCTCTCTCTCTCTCTCTCTCTCTCTCTCTCTCTCTCTCTCTCTCTCTCTCTCTCTCTCTCTCTCTCTCTCTCTCTCTGTATCTCTCTGTGTCTCTCTCTGTGTCTCTCTTTCTGTCTCTGTGTCTCTGTCTCTGTGTCTCTGTCTCTCTCTCTTTCTCTCTCTTTCTCTCTCTCTTTCTCCACCCCCCCCCCCCCTCTCTCTCTCTCTCTCTGTCTGTCTCTGTCCTGTTTAACATGTACAGGAGTTTGTCTCGGTGCAAAGTAATAATAAAGAAGTAAATATAATTATATATGTAAACAATATTAATGCGCATAAACATAAAGAGTTACAGAAAGAAACAAGGAAATATAGCAGGATGTGCAGAGTGGGCAGTGCAAATATTCAGTTACAGAATGAACTCTACATTAGTGCAGAATATACAATAGTGGACCAGTGCAAATGCTCCCAGTGTGAGAAAGGAAGGTGCGTTATAACAGATTGGTAGAGTGAGTGGACTGAAGAGAAGGTAGATTGCAGCCAATCACCTTCTTAGGGCAAATGACACTTTGTATTCTGCTCTTGTCTTTGCCAGTGGCAGTAGAGTACCAGGTGGTGATGGAGGAGGTGAGTATAGACTCAACAATGGTGGTGTACAAATGCACCATCATAGCATTTCGTAGGTTGAACTTCTTCAGCTTCCACAGGAAGTACATCCGCTGCTGTGCTTTTTTACCTCGTGAGTTTATGTTCAACTCTCACTTGAGGTCCTCTACGATGATGGTTCCCAGGTAGCGGAAAGAGTGACAGGGGTGGGAGGGGCCGGGTTCTTCCTAAAATCTACCACCATCTCCAATGTTTTCTCTGTAATGAGCTCCAGGTTGTTCCTGCTGCATGAGCCCAATGAGGGTGGTGTCATCCACAAACTTGATGGTTTGGTGATTGGAGGTGCAGCTGTTGGTATATATGGAGAAAAGTAGAGGGGAAAGAACACAGTCTTGGGGCGAGACAGTATTTATAGTCCAGTTGCTGCTGTATTTTCATTATTCCCTATGTAACGTTATTATTATTATTATTATTATTATTATTATTATTATTATTAGAGACTCAACACAGTTCGTTAGTGATATACAGTACAAGCAGTGGGAATTTACCTGAACACTTTGGAAGTGATGTGGAGGTGAGAGCGTGGACATGATAAAAGATTACAGCACCGCTGCATGACTTTTCTTCAGACAGAGATGAAATGATGGCTGAATGGCTTTCTTTAAACGTTTAGTAAACAGTGGACATTGTTGATGATTAAAATGCAGATTGCTCAGTGATTCTTTTTCCTTTTAAACCACAGAGCTTCTGTGACGATGGGTTTGGCTCTCACACGATCACTTCAGTGGAGCAGACCTGATTACTCAGGTTCCTCCAAGCTGGAGGACACGGCACTGAACGAGACTTTACTGAAACACATTGTTCACTTCGTGGAGCAGTTTAGCAACAAACATCCACACGATGACACGCTACCATTTACTGAACCTCTGCAGTGGAAGACCTCACTACAACCGGCTGATTTTCAGTCCGAATACAACATCAGGTAGATTAACACCAGCAGTCAAGCATAAGAGATGGATTAAAAAGTATTGGCACCCCAAATGCAATGCATAATAATAATGCTTCATTCATTTGGTGCTGCACGTATATAGTTATGAGACTCCTACCTAAAGATACCAGACATTTTAAAAACATTAGACACATGCATAAGACTTTGAATATAACAAATAAAAAAAATGTTGTGCTACATTTAAAGGTGGGGTCTCCGTTGTTTGAGAAATGCTTCAGAAAACTACGTTGGGACGCCAAGCAAAACAAAAACAAAATAAACATGTAGCCAATGAGCAGAAAGGGGCGTGTCTTGTCAATATGGGCGGAGAGAGTGTTCAGTGTGCATGTGTGACATTAGCAGAAAGCGGTTTTAACATTGACATGGAGGATAAAAACAAAGAAAGAAAGAGAAGAAAGACTTACGATAAGGTAAGAAGTAGGACGTGTTAATATAGGATCAGCTTTCCAGCGCTGGAGAGAACTGAAGGAGCAGGAAGTTGGTCACATATTCACAGATTGGAGTTTCCTGAGTCAATAACTCCTGAGCTAAACACTGTTACTACACAAATAACACCTCTTTTCTATCGTAGTAATGTAGAGACGCAGCTACAACCGTGTTTTGTGTAGTAACAGTGTTTAGCTCAGGAGTTATTGACTCGGGAAACTCCAATCTGTGAATATGTGACCAACTTTACTTAAGACGCCGAGGTGCTTTTTTCCTTCTCGATAGGTGAGTAACGTTGGTTTTACTTTGTTACACAGAACTAATATATGCCTTTGTCCTTTACATGATTATGTTTGTGTGTCATTTTTGCTTGTTTGTTTATCTGCAATCGTATTGTTCTTCCCTTCAGCTATGATAAAGACACATTTCTTTCCATTAGTCGCCTGGGTTACGTATGTATGTGTGGGCAGAGCTATCAATACAGGGGTGGGACCCATTTGGGTTAGGGGCGTGTTTGTTTTGGTGATTTCAAATGTCAACATTGGCATTCAAACAGCGGAGACCCCACCTTTAATCAGAATGAAAAAAATTAAACGCAGCTATGGCTGCTGTTCTTTTTAAGGAAATGGGGAACATTTCTAGAGAACATTTCTAGTTCACACACACACACACACACACACACACACACACACACACACACACATACACACACCAATATGGATGTGAATATATCAGAAGGACATTCCCTACCATTACCTACCTCACGAATAAAACGTTCTGTATCCACCACAGAATCCTAGAATAGTGAACCTCAGCGCTGACACAGATGCTCTTTTATGTAATTTGTTAAGAAATGTAGGCTTTAAGGAGGCACTAAAACACTGCCTCTAATTCTGGATGTTCTGTGCTTTTCCCTGGCAGTCTACACGTGCCCTCGGGTGCAGCAGTAACACAATATCAGCTATAAAGTGCAGCACACACATGAAGTTCCTCATTAAGTCTCTCTAACACACTTCTTCACCTCAGGAAGTGTTGATTAGTGTGAATTAGCTAAACGAATCACTGCGTCACTAATGCTGTTGTCCCGGTATGAAAAAGCTCATGTCTTGAAGACCAACCATCACATGTTGGGTTTATTCACAATTTCCTTCCTGTTTGTCAGCGACTCTTCGGTGGAGTCGCAGGAAACCGATAAAGATGGACGTCCTCTTCTCCTCATGACTCCTCCTGACATCTCCGTGCGCAGCTTCAGTCAACTCTCCAAGTTGATGCTGCTGCTGGCTGATGATCGAAAACTCCAGGAGGTTCAGGCTTGTTTAGAAGGTACACGCGTATACCTTTTATATACATACGAGACACTGACATAGCGTGAGTTCATGAATTTTCTATATGCCAAAGTGTTCTGTTTGTCTTTTTCCATGCAAGAAGTTAGTTCCTGTTATCGCTTATGTTTTAACAGCTGTAAATACTTATAATAAACCTCTCTTCTTGTTGATTATCTTCCTGCCACCAAACATTGAGTTGTATTGATCGCCTTTATCTCTGGCCTTAGTCGAGTTTGTGCGTAAGGGCTGCTGCTCTTTTTCTTATCAATGCATATCTGGGGTATTTATCATATCATGGAGATCATCTCCTGCTTATGTAGCTAACAGGAACCCTGCTGGGAAAATCCTGGGGTCAAACGTCAGCACGGAGGAAGGACGAGAATCATCTGAGAGCAAAATCCGTCTCCAGGTCCTCCTGCAGCAGTTGGACACGCAGCTACTCGACAGTTCTGTCCAGCACTTCTCACAGTACGACCTGAACTCATCATTCTCCCTGAACGTTACACCTGCTTTTAGTCTTGCTGAATGATCCTGTATGTGTGTGTGTGTGTGTGCGTGTGTGTGTGTGTGTACACAGGGATGTCAGGCTGACTCCTGCCGCTGTAAAACATGAAGTCGAGCTGCTGCAGGGTTTGTGTGGTGAAAAGCAACGGCTGAAATCTGTGCACTACACGTCAGGTTTGCATTAACCCCCCCTCCCCCCTCCCCCTCTCAATCTCTCTCTCTCTTTATCTCAGTCTTCTCCACTCCATCTCTTCCTTCCTGTCGCTCACACAATTTCAGATCGCCAGCTTTGGACACAGCTTTCTGTCACACACTCCGCTTTCAAGCCGTTATACAGTTTCATGTTTGAGTTTACAAACTAATTCATCACACACACACACACACACACACAAAACATGTGTTTCTGATCACGTGGGACAAAGTGGAAGCTCCTCTGCAAATAAAGGTGGAGTGTATCCATTGATGATGATGATGATGATGATGATGAGTGTATGGAGAAGATGATAAATTTTGGGGTGGAATCAGGGAATCCACACCGAGCCATCAGTCATACTCTGTGGCAGCGCCGCAGCAGGGATTCTCTGCCCTCTGCCCCGTTTTCCTCATTTTCCCCATTTTTCAGCCTCCAATGATGAATGCTTTACTGCACACACACATCTCTTACCTGCTGAGCAGCACAGCACCAACCATCACACGCCAGTTTGTCATGACAATAAATCACATCTCTCTCTCTCTCTCTCTCTCTCTCTCTCTCTCGTTCTCTCTCTCTTTCTCTCTCTCTCTCTCTCTCTCTCTCTCTCTCTCTCTCTCTTTCTCTCTTTCTCTGTCTCTCTCCCTTTCTCTCTCTCTCTCTCTCTCTCTCTCTCTCTCTCTCTCTCTCTCTCTCTCTCCCTTTCTCTCTCTCCCTTTCTCTCTCTCTCTCTCTCTCTCTCTCTCTCTCTCTCTCTCTCTCTCTCTCTCTCTCTGTGTGTAAAACTTCTTTCTTTATGTCCTAAGTAACCTCTTTATAACTATTTCACTTTGTTTCACCTCATTCATGAATCTTTTATAAAAGCCTTGTTTAATCCAAATCAAACTAAAATGCTGATCAGCCTCGAGGTGCAAATAGTGTCACAGCTTATTTGCATATAGTCACACCCACAAACCTCCATAAAAGGTCATGTGAACGCAGGGTCGGAAATTTCCACTGACTGCTAAACGGTCAATGGCAGAAGTGAAGTAACGTAACAGCGCCTGAAGAAGCTCTAAATCTAGAGAAAGGGTGTGAAGCAAATGCACTAATGGTGTTTACACACAGGGAAACACACAGAGTCACACTTCTGTATGCTAATGCTGTTTGCTCGCAGTTACAGAGCTAGCATCTAGCTGGGGGTTAAACTGGGGGAAGCGCAGCAGCCACAGAACCTCTCCACATTTGATTTATGTGAACGGAAAGTAGAGCCGAGCCTCTTGCATTGTGCCATGTAAATCCCAGCATGGTATAATGATGTAATTCAGCTTCACACAGCTTCATAATGAAATGTGTTTGTCTCAAATGCGTACAGAGTCACCACAGTAAAGCAGAACGTGTTCACAGTACGAGTTTAAAACCTCTACACTCTCAGAAACGCATCAGAAGGATCACGCGCATGTTGGAAGGAGACGTCGAGCTGACGTGTGTTTATCGTGTAACCGATTCTATCCCTGGGACCACGCTTGTGCTTGATGGAGCCAGTCAGAGAGTCTGGTTTAGACCAGTGGAAACTGGTAATGGAGGAAAACAGAGAGTTACAGAAGCTTCACTGATAGAAAGGGAACATTCATTCATCCTCATTCATTCATCTTCTACCGCTTATCCGAACTACCTTGGGTCACGGGGAGCCTGTGCCTATCTCAGGCGTCATCGGGCGTCAAGGCAGGATACACCCTGGACGGAGTGCCAACCCATCGCAGGGCACACACACACACACACTCTCATTCACTCACACAATCACACACTACGGACAATTTTCCAGAGATGCCAATCAACCTACGATGCATGTCTTTGGACTGGGGGAGGAAACCGGAGTACCCGGAGGAAACCCCCGAGGCACGGGGAGAACATGCAAACTCCACACACACAAGGTGGAGGCGGGAATCGAACCCCCAACCCTGGAGGTGTGAGGCGAATGTGCTAACCACTAAGCCACCGTGCCCCCCGAAAGGGAACATATTTGAAATATTTCCTCTTTTACATCCCTCGCATCTCAGATATAAAGGAAGTTTCTGATTTTCAGTGTTTCTAGTCAATCCTTATCATGCGTTTTTGTGACTCTGTCGGCAGATCACGAGTTCAGCAACGGCTGCCGCTCACCTCCGTGGAGGCAGGTGCACGGAGAGATCGCTCATCTCGTCGTCGAGACCTGCGACACAGGGTCGCTCTTCATCACCTGCAGCACAGACGGAGTCTTCCTCAACGCAGTGAGGCACACTGTCGCGCTACATTCGAAGGCAGAACAGGGTGCAGCTAGATGTGTGTAAACAGTATTATGAACAGAGGCAGAACAGTCTAGTTAGCCTACTGGAAAAAATACAGAAATTTTGTGTTCCAAATTGTCTATCAAATCCCGATGACCTGCTTCCTAATCACAAAGGATGTTCATTTGTACACCAGGGCTGTCCTAGGGGCTCTCTGGGTAGTATGTGGGAGGAGTCTCATCACCCTCACCTGTCAGTCACAGCACTGTTAGACATCGGTGTGTGTCTGCGAGCTCAAGCATGTGGAAGAGGGCCGATGATGCTTTGCTCAGAGCGTGTTGATGCAGCTGGTGGCTTCATGTGTAGAAATGTAGAAATGAACATTTAGAAATCGTAACTTAGAGCAAAAAGAATACACAATCTGTCTTTATCTCACACATTTTAATGAACGGGTCACAGCTGGAAGCAGCTGTACTCTTCTAAGCGGATGGATCCCTGCGCGTAGTGAGTTACAGATCTCCAAAAGTTCTCCCACCGTAATGTCGAAGATTCACTGTGGTGTCTGTCACAACTCCATGATGAAGCTACGTGGAGAATAAAGATGTTTATCCTCACTGTTCTCCTCTTCTAGTCTGACCACGTTTGGCTTTTTCCAGGGTGTCGGTCCTGACGGAGACGAGAACTCGTATGACAGGAAAAGTCAAGTGTACGGAGACCTGGTCACACTTCTGAAGGACACGTCTCCTCACTTCACCGATGACATCAGGAAGCAGGTGATTCTGTTGGAGAAAGTGGAGTTTATGACTTTTAACTCACACATCTGCTCTTTAATTAAGATAAAAGGAGATGAGAATTAAGGTTCAGGAGGATTAACGATAAGCGAACGAACAACGTACGATTAATCAGCTGTTACTATGGAAACGGTGGCGTATTAAAACAAGCACATTAAATATATATTTAAAAAAAAACTCAGACAGTCAGCTGCTTTGAAATAAATCTAATAAACACCTCTTGACCAATTACATTCCAGAATTTAACAATTTATTAACAATTAATCTTTTGTTCAAACACGTTCATAAGGCATTAGAGACATCGTTATAATTGCTTACGAGCACACGTTACACATTAGGATTCTTTAACCCGGTGCGTCCTAAATACCATTTATAACCTGTCGTTAGACTCCGAGGATTATTTGTATCTGAAGAAAGCAGGGATAAAAAGGTTTAAAGTGTCATTTAGTAATATTTTAATTTCACTTCCCAGTTTCATTTATTTATAATTAGCCTTTTTTTTTAATCAATTTATTTGATTTTCTCTTGTACTTATCAGGTAAAAAGATGAGTGAACATTCTGATTTCAGTCAGTCGTGTATCAGAGACGGAGTAGTTAAAGCTTCAGTGAGGAAAGTGTAATTACATCACAACAAGGTGAGCCCTGTCTCTCTAGACACAGTGCATTGTGGGAGGTGTATCATACAAGGACATTATTAGCCCTCTGTGCACCTTGAAGATACATGACATCATCATATGAAAACACACACACACACACACTCACACACACATGACCAATCAGGGTCAGAGAAGAGCTTTCTCACACTCACTCGTCAGGATGACAGAACATCAAACAAGTATCAGAGAGAGAAACAGAGTGACACACACACACACACACACACACACACACACACACAGTCACTCTTGTGGCTGCAGTGTGAAGAATGCTCTCTGAGATTAATCACAGCTGCCGAGGGGAGTGGAGGACATCAGCGTCTGCTCTACACTTCACTGTGAGATAGTGTCTGTCTGTACAGCGCGAGAGAGAGAGCGAGAGAGAGAGAGAGAGAGAGAGAGAGAGAGAGAGAGAGAGAGAGAGAGAAAGAGCTGTGCCGCTGTGCTGTTTTTCACATCACCGCAGTGTGAAAGAATGTGAAAATGTGCCAGTTGCTCAAGCCCCTTTTACTGAAAAAAAAGCCCTCTTCTGAATAGACTTTTGAAGTATGTCTGATTTATTCAGTAGTGCTGCTTCCCGCTTTAGTGACTTTATAAATTAACAAATCAGTCCTCAATAATGACTTCAAGCTGCGGAGGGGGAAAAAATTGTGTTTAGCAGTCGGAAAATGTATAAAGGATTTCTCACCGGTGACTCTATTTGTTGGAAAAACATCATTTGGAGTGGCAGACGGGCGACGTTTACAGGGCCAAATATTTACAAAAAGATCTTTGTACATGGGATTTTGTAGCAGGAGGATTACAGATTACAGCAGAAGACATTTTTACATTTCAATGATCAATTTCTAAATTGGCCTCAGTGCGAAGTCTCAGATCTCAGTCTCAGATCTCAGCTTTTTAAGGTAGCGGGGAGCAATAAATACCTTCTGGTCCATGTAAACACAGGCTCATGTCCATCACACTCTTCTCTTCTCCATTCTTCTCTTCCCTTCTCTTCTCTTCTCTTCTCTTCTCTTCTCTTCTCTTCTCTTCTCTTCTCTTCTCCATTCTTCTCTTCTCTTCTCTTCTCTTCTCTTCTCTTCTCTTCTCTTCCCCATTCTTCTCTTCCCTTCTCTTCTCTTCTCTTCTCTTCTCTTCTCTTCTCTTCTCTTCTCTTCTCCATTCTTCTCTTCTTTTCTCTTCTCTTCTCTTCTCTTCTCTTCTCTTCTCTGTTCTTCTCTGTTCTGTTCTTCTCTTCTCTTCTCTGTTCTTCTCTTCTCTTCTCTTCTCTTCTCTTCTCTTCTCTTCTCTTCTCTGTTCTTCTCTTCTCTTCTCTTCTCCGTTCTTCTCTTCTCTGTTCTTCTGTTCTTCTCTTCTCTTCTCCACTCTTCTCTTCTCTTCTCTTCTCTTCTCTTCTCTTCTCTTCTCTTCTCTTCTCTTCTCTGTTCTTCTCTTCTCTTCTCTTCTCCGTTCTTCTCTTCTCTTCTCCATCCTTCTCTTCTCTTCTCTTCTCTTCTCTTCTCTTCTCTTCTCTTCTCTTCTCTTCTCTTCTCTTCTCCGTTCTTCTCTTCTCTGTTCTTCTCTTCTCTTCTCTTCTCTTCTCTTCTCTGTTCTTCTCTTCTCTTCTCTTCTCTTCTCTTCTCTTCTCTTCTCTTCTCTTCTCCATTCTTCTCTTCTCTGTTCTTCTCTTCTCTTCTCTTCTCTTCTCTTCTCTTCTCTTCTCTTCTCTTCTCTTCTCTTCTCTTCTCTTCTCTTCTCTTCTCCGTTCTTCTCTTCTCTGTTCTTCTGTTCTTCTCTTCTCTTCTCCACTCTTCTCTTCTCTTCTCTTCTCTTCTCTTCTCTTCTCTTCTCTTCTCTTCTCTTCTCTTCTCTGTTCTTCTCTTCTCTTCTCTTCTCCGTTCTTCTCTTCTCTTCTCCATCCTTCTCTTCTCTTCTCTTCTCTTCTCTTCTCCGTTCTTCTCTTCTCTGTTCTTCTCTTCTCTTCTCTTCTCTTCTCTGTTCTTCTCTTCTCTTCTCTTCTCTTCTCTTCTCCATTCTTCTCTTCTCTGTTCTTCTCTTCTCTTCTCTTCTCTTCTCTTCTCTTCTCTTCTCTTCTCTTCTCTTCTCTTCTCTTCTCTTCTCTTCTCTTCTCTTCTCCGTTCTTCTCTTCTCTTCTCCGATCTGAGCACGCTAGTTAAAACGCTTCTATTTTTATTCTTTCTAATCGAATACATTTTTTAATTTCATTACACATTATATTCTCAGCAGAACTAAAGCGAAAAAACGTTACCTAAATAATATACTAAAGAATTTAGTATGTCTCGTGTATTCATTGGTTTATTTATTTATTTATTTATTTAGCTTTAGAGACAGCATGCGTTCGTACCGACACAGACCCCACGAGTTGGATCACATCCCAAATACAATCAAATTAGACTCCAGAGAAGAGATTAGGTTAGACTCAAGTGATATCAGACTTTTTTGTACACATTTGTCTAAATTTAAACACCAAACAAATTAAATCACCCAAACCAGTTGGCAAAATGTCTTCTGGCCCGATGAGACCAATCCCAAAAAGTTTTAATAGTTTCATGATTCCAAAGATGCAAAAACGTTACCAAAAGATCACCAGAGCCACAGTGCAGCATGGTGGTGGGAGCATCAAGCTTTAGGGCTGCTTTTCCTCAGCTAGAGCTGAGACATTTATGAAGATGGAGGGAATCATAAAAAGCTACAAATACAAGTCGATTTTTAGCACAAAGCCATTCAAAGGAATTTCAACGGAGCTGCTTTAACAAAGTATTAGTTCAGGGGTGTGCATACTTATGCAAGCAGTTTATTGTAAACGTAAAACATTTTCAGTTTTACCTCTAAACAAGATTCTGATTGATTTTCACAAATTTCTACGTAGCTTTCTTGTAATTTCACAGCGAGGCTGGAAAAATTTCTGAAGTGATTCATCTCCGTTTCACTCTAACAGGAGCGTGTAGACTTTTTATAGCCATCGTATGCTGCTCACATAATACATAAGCAGAACAGAAACCCAGGAATGTTTTTTTCCTCCCCCCCCCCCCCCGCCCCCCACTCTCCATCACTGTTTCTGCACTAATCCGGCGACTGAGCCACGTTTAAATTTATCCCAGGATTACAGAAGCGATAGAGTTCTCCAAGTTAAACTGCCCTGGCGTCCAGCAGATTTATTCAGTGAGTCTGTGGGAGTGTTTGCTCAGTAGCTGCGCTCAGCTCCAATCCCTCCTGGCTCTGAGGACCTGATCGGCCGATAGCGTCACAGCGATAGAGAGGGAGAGCGAGAGGGAGAGAGAGAGAACGAGTGCAAGAGAACGAGAACAGATTTTTTTTATACAGAAGCTGTATAATCTCGAAAGCAAACGAGTTGTCGAGGGCAGCGAGCGTTTGGACTTGTCAGGTCGGCTTGTTGTGGTCGTCACACATGACTGGAAACTTCAGAAGGCTGTTATTATTGTTATAGCTGCAGAATGAATGGGCTTTTTGTTTGCCTGATACGGCGTGTAAATATAGAGTTGCACATTTTCTGCTTGTTTGTGACTTAAACTGAAAACATGGCAATAAGACCGGGCATGCGGTAGCAGCTTGGGCCTGGATTACGAGTGCCACAGAATAAAAAGACTTTATTATTGTCTGAGGTGAGAATGCCAGGCAGTCGGACGCGTGCTTGTGTAAGTGTTTGAGAGAGAGAGATGGATAGAGTGTGTGTAAAAATCCTCTCCAAGTGTTCATAATTCTTTTACGATGCCAGTGAAGGGAACTCAGCCATGAGAGCAACAAGCCGAGAATGATTGGCAGACAGGGTATAAAAAAAGGAGTCTTGTTTTCCATCGAGCAGATATCTCTACTAGGGTGGCACAGTGGTGCAGCAGCTGATGTCCTATCTCACAGCCACGCTGAGTCCACGCTGCCATCCCGATCCTCAGCTGTCTGTGTGGAGTTTCACATGTTCTCCACATGTCCTACTGGGTTCCCTCAGGGTTTTTCAGTCCTCTTAGACTGTAGGTGGATTTGCTGTGCGACCCTGAAAACTCTCTCTCTCAGAGATACCAGCCGAGCGGAGATCGTGTTAGCCGTGTGAAAAAACTCACAATAAAGGACAGTTTTATGGTAAAAAATCCTTGGAGCTGG
This sequence comes from Tachysurus vachellii, assembly GCF_030014155.1. Taxonomy (NCBI): domain Eukaryota; kingdom Metazoa; phylum Chordata; class Actinopteri; order Siluriformes; family Bagridae; genus Tachysurus; species Tachysurus vachellii. The sequence goes on from NC_083461.1 coordinate 3,318,031, forward strand.
AAATGTTTAAATAATATGTTAAGAGATTTTGCTTGTGCCTTTTGTTAGGGTTGGTTTTATTACATTTTACTCATTATATTGACTTATATTTGCATTGTCATGGTAAAAGTTCAGTAGTTTCTAAAGAAAGTAAAATAAATCACATGGGTGTTGATATCAGTTGATGCTCAAGGTTTTAGTCTGGATAAAGAGAAGAAGTGTTAACGTGTTCTCACTCGTCTCTATTCCGCTACGCTTTCACACGTTTTTTCTAACCGCTACTCGTGTCCCAGGCTGACACTTTCCCGAATCTCTCCAGAAGCACACAGACTCATCAACTCGAATCTAGCCCCTAAGATAGAAGCCAATACAATGCGAATAGAATAATCTGCTTCACCCCAGAGACCGGTTTCCTCTGGCTGTCAGCCCGGCTTGCAGTAATAAGTCTGCTCCGGCACGCTTTTGTCATCCAGCTCACACTCAGCCCCTGATTGCACGCCTCTCCTCCGAGTCAGCACCTCCACCCTGCCAAAGACAACACACCGTATCTCCTAACCTATCAGCTCCTCGGCATACAGCCGCCACTTTACGCTTTTTATTAAATTAGACCCTTTCAATCAAAACCCCAGGAAAGAGGAGGCTCTCATCAAGGGAAAGCGATCTGGCCATGGTTGACGTGAGCCGCGTGTTTGTTGTGTAAAGCTTTTGATTAGCATGCTGTTTATATTACTGATCGTGATTGGAGCTGTGCGTACACGAGACCGGGTATCACTTAAACGCTGCCACTCTTTTTCCATGTCATTCCAACACAACACATGCCCAAGGAACTGTCACGATCTGTCTGAAGGAGGCGTCTGTTCTGACAGCAAGCACAGGCCTGACAGCTGCTGGTCCAACTCTGCCTCCGTCTGCTTTCTTCATTTTCCATCCTCGATGATGGAAGCGACTAGAGTTCACTCAACACACCAGCAGAACAGGAATTTAAGAAGCAGTGGAACCAAAATTGGCTCGGGGAGAAATGCATTCTGGATTTAAAAAAATATATATATTTACCGAAAGAGATGAGAGCGTTTCTTCTCATGTCTTGCAGGTACATTGAATGATATACAAATGGGCGGAGCACTGGGTGGAGCTGGACCTGATGTTGGCTCTTCCAGGCCCGGGGCCACTTTGGGCTTTTAATGACAAACAAAGTTCTGGAAAGAACAGGGCGTCCTTGGCATTACAAAAATACACCGCAGATACACATGAGCTACCATCTTTTTTGTTTGTTTTGTAGTTTGTGTCCCTCATACAGACCCCTTAATTTAACAAATATATATATATATTTTCAACTCACTCGCTATGTCATCAGAATGGAAAAAGAGCATAAAAAGCTGGAAGAATGGCTATTTTCTCCATAACAAAATGCCTGTGATTAAAAACACCCCTGCTGCAAACAATTCATGTGCACCCTGTTGGCAGTGCGGCATGGGGTAGTAAAAAAGAGAGAGAGAGAGAGAGAGAGAGAGAGAGAGAGAGAGAGAGAGAGAGAGAGAGAGAGAGAGAGAGAGAGAGAGAGACAGAGAAACAGAGAGAAAGAGAGAGAGAGAGAGAGACAAAGAGAGAGAGAGAAAGAGAGACAGAGAGAGAGAGAGAGACAGAGAGAGAGAGAGACAGAGAGAGAGAGAGAGAGACAGAGAGAGAGAGAGACAGAGAGAGAGAGAGACACAGAGAGAGAGAGACAGAGAGAGAGAGAGACAGAGAGAGAGAGAGAGACAGAGAGACAGAGATATTTAAAAAAAAAATCATCAGCTAGTGAGTGGCATTGCAACAAAGACTCTACTCAACATGTGCCAAACTACCAGGCTGCAGCTAGGAATGTACAGAAACAATAAATGTTTCATATTGTTCAGCCAATTAGGAACTCTCAGACGTGCGCTAGCCTTGGAAATGTGTTTTTTTTTCTATAACTCAAATAAAGAGGGTTTTGTTATTCCAGGCAGAAAAGGTTAGTGATACAAATTCACAAGTGCAATTTACTTTTATTATACACCTCCTCTAAGGAATGAGTAGAGCCGGTCTCGTTTACTAAATAACCAGCTCACCAGCTTGCTAACTCACCAGCTCACTAACTCACTATCTCACCAGCTCACTAACTCACTATCTCACTATCTCACTAAATCACTATCTCACCAGCTCACTAACTCAACAGCTCACTAAATCACTTACTCACTAACTCACCAGCTCATTAACGCTCTAAATCACCAGACACTAAATCACTGGCTCAATAACTCAGGAAATCACTAACTTAACAGCTCACTACTGTACCTCACTAACTGACCTGCTGACTAACTCACCAGCTCAATTCAGTAAATCACTAACTCACTAAATCACAAACTAACCAGCTCACTAAATCACAAACTAACCAGCTCACTAACTCACTAACTCACCAGCTCACTAACTCACAAGCTCATGAGCTCACTAACTCACTTATTCATCAGCTCACCCGCTCACCATATCACTAACTGATCATCTCACTAATTCACCTGCTCACCAGCTCAGGCACAAATGTGTGATATTCCTGTACAATAAGGAGATAAATATCCAGCGTGTCAGATGCAGGTTAGAAAGCATCTGAACCTCTGAGCGTTATCAGGCTCGTTCTAGGTTTTTTAGAGGAAGAGCTCTTTTTAACGACCTCACTCTGTATAATTTTACAAGACCAGTTTATTGTAGCTTTTACAGCTTGCGTTTCAGTGCAAATTAAGACAGGTTTCTTTTTTTCCACTTTTCTTTTAAACGCTCTCATGTCTTAAACCCCTCTACAGGACTTTCAAGAAGAACCTCAGACCACTCAGAAAATCCCACATGTGGAAGCCGTTGATCTGGAGGAAGCCGGCCAAACCCTGAGGTCTTACGAGCGCCGGGAAAAAAATGTGCAGGGAAAGCCGGGGCAACAGCTCACGCCGAACAAGAACTTAGAACCATCTTTGGCGTGGAAGAACCTCGGCGTGACGTCCCCTCATGAGTGAGTGACAAAAGTGTGTGTGTGTGTGTGTGTGTGTGTGTGATTAATTCACATTAACACACACAGGCACACTTTATATAGAACTGGCTAACAGTGGTGTAAATCAAAGTGAGTGCTGGTGAGTGTTCTCTGAAGGACACTGGTGCTCTGGGCTGATAAAGCTGCTCCTGAGCCATCACACATGTTCCTCCATCACACACACGTCCAGCAGAGATGAGCACTTCCAGCTGCCTGCTCCATCATCTCACATCACAGCTTTCATCTCACTTTTACTCAAATAATTCAGTAACACGTCAGAGCTATTTAATGTGAAAGAATAATGAAGTGTTTTCTCTTGGTTTTCATAACGCTTTACTCCGCGCTGTTCTGAAAATAAAAAGAACCACAGGACGGAGTGATGAAGCCCAGTTCCTCTTACTGTCCTGCCCTTACTGATGTAAGAGACTCAGTGTCCCTGAGTGTTTCACTCCTCTCACAACACACCATTATTAAACCTGTCAAAACACCCGTCTCAACAAAAATTTTACAACACCTGCCATAACACCTGCCATAACACCTGCCATAACACCTGCCATTAAACCTGCCATAACACCTGCCATAACACCTGCCATAACACCTGCCATAACACCTGTCTTAACACCTGTCTTAACACCTGTCTTAACACCTGTCTTAACACCTACCATAACACCTGTCATAACACCTGCCATAACACCTGCCATAACACCTGATACAACATCTGTCTTTACACCTTTTCCAATACTTTTTTTTATCTTTTTATAGTTACCTGTGTTGTAGTAGAACATCTGTGAAATCCCATCCTCACTTCTGTTAGATCAGAGATAAACAGCTGGTTCTTCACCAGCATCTTGTTTCTTTTTAAAGTTAATAAGATAATAAAAAGCTTGTCCTGTTCTTGAGAAAATGTAAAGCTCTGACACTGGAGACTCCTTCCATAAACATCACAGCAGTTACAATAAGGTCATGAAGTTGAACATCAGTCCATTTGTGACCTTACATCGTCTTCATTTCCTTGATAACTCCTGATTAGTGTAGATGAAGATGTCTAGTGTTAGAGCTCTCTTCATCCTCACTGCTAACTCCCGCTGAATCATGATGGATGCATCTGTTAATGACTAAATGAACAATACTGCTAGGTTATTAATGCTGAGTGGAGCATGGTCAGTGGGAACAGACACAGACACTCTGTGTTTTATGTTCCTGCAGTGAGATTCGGAGGAAGACTCCCAAAACACCAATCAGGAGAACTCGCACCTCCAGATCCCCTCTGATACTGCCCACCTCCACCTGTACCACCACTCCCAAAGTGTGAGTCCAGTACTAACTGACAATTACCATTGGATCTGTGTCTATGTGTCTGTCTGTATGTCTGCCTGTCCGCCTGTCTGACTGTATGTCTGCCTGCCTATCTGCCTGCCTGTATGTCTGCCTGCCTGTCTGTATGTCTGCCTGTCTGCCTGCCTGTATGTCTGCCTGTATGTCTGCCTGTATGTCTGCCTGCCTGTATGTCTGCCTGTATGTCTGCCTGTCTGCCTGCCTGCCTGTATGTCTGCCTGCCTGTCTGCCTGCCTGTCTGTATGTCTGCCTGCCTGTCTGTATGTCTGCCTGCCTGTCTGCCTGTCTGTATGTCTGCCTGCCTGCCTGTCTGCCTGTCTGTATGTCTGCCTGCCTGTATGTCTGCCTGTCTGTATGTCTGCCTGCCTGTATGTCTGCCTGTATGTCTGCCTGCCTATATGTCTGCCTGCCTGTATGTCTGCCTGCCTGTATGTCTGCCTGTCTGTATGTCTGCCTGCCTGTATGTCTGCCTGTATTTCTGCCTGTCTGTATGTCTGCCTGCCTGTATGTCTGCCTGCCTGTCTGCCTGCCTGTCTGTATGTCTGCCTGCCTGTATGTCTGCCTTCCTGTCTGTATGTCTGTCTGCCTGTCAGTATGTCTGCCTGCCTGTATGTCTGCCTGTCTGTATGTCTGCCTGCCTATATGTCTGCCTGCCTGTATGTCTGCCTGTCTGTATGTCTGCCTGTCTGTATGTCTGCCTGCCTGTATGTCTGCCTGCCTGTATGTCTGCCTGTCTGTATGTCTGCCTGCCTGTATGTCTGCCTGTATTTCTGCCTGTCTGTATGTCTGCCTGCCTGTATGTCTGCCTGCCTGTCTGCCTGGCTGTCTGCCTGCCTGTCTGTATGTCTGCCTGCCTGTATGTCTGCCTTCCTGTCTGTATGTCTGTCTGCCTGTCAGTATGTCTGCCTGCCTGTATGTCTGCCTGTCTGTATGTCTGCCTGCCTATATGTCTGCCTGCCTGTATGTCTGCCTGTCTGTATGTCTGCCTGCCTGTATGTCTGTCTGTATGTCTGCCTGTCTGTATGTTTGCCTGTCTGTATGTCTGCCTGTATTTTTGCCTGTCTGTATGTCTGCCTGCCTGTATGTCTGCCTGTCTGTATGTCTGCCTGCCTGTATGTCTGCCTGCCTGTCTGTATGTCTGCCTGCCTGTATGTCTGCCTGCCTGTCTGCCTGGCTGTCTGCCTGCCTGTCTGTATGTCTGCCTGCCTGTATGTCTGCCTTCCTGTCTGTATGTCTGTCTGCCTGTCAGTATGTCTGCCTGCCTGTATGTCTGCCTGTCTGTATGTCTGCCTGCCTATATGTCTGCCTGCCTGTATGTCTGCCTGTCTGTATGTCTGCCTGCCTGTATGTCTGTCTGTATGTCTGCCTGTCTGTATGTTTGCCTGTCTGTATGTCTGCCTGTATTTTTGCCTGTCTGTATGTCTGCCTGCCTGTATGTCTGCCTGTCTGTATGTCTGCCTGCCTGTATGTCTGCCTGCCTGTCTGTATGTCTGCCTGCCTGTATGTCTGCCTTCCTGTCTCTATGTCTGTCTGCCTGTCAGTATGCCTGCCTGTCTGTATGTCTGCCTGTCTGTATGTCTGTCTGCCTGTCAGTATGCCTGCCTGTCTGTATGTCTGCCTGTCTGCCTGCCTGTCTGTATGTCTGCCTGCCTGTATGTTTGCCTGTCTGCCTGCCTGTCTGTATGTCTGCCTGCCTGTCTGTATGTCTGCCTGCCTGTATGTCTGCCTGCCTGTATGTCTGCCTGCCTGTCTGCCTGTCTGCCATCTGTCTGTCTGTATATAGTAGATTAGATTAGATTCAACTTTATTGTCATTACACATGTACAAGTAAAAGGCAATGAAATGCCGTTTGGCATCTAACCAGAAGTGCAATAAGCAGCAAGTGCAAGACGTACAGAATTTACAATATGAGTACAGTATTTATAGTATGAGTACAGTATTTACAATATGAACAGGATAATATACTGAGGAACATGCTATGGATATACAGGTATGGATATACAAGATATACAGGTTGGGTGCTGTAGACATACAATATACACAGTGTTCTATGTTATATAGACAAATATACAGGTGCCATTTACATAATATGCAGGGGTGGGAGGTCACCAGGAGGCAGAGTTCAGTAAGGTCACAGCTCTAAGGAAAAAGCTATTCCTCAGTCTACTGGTTTTTGTCCGGCGTCTCCAAAAGCGCCTACCAGAGGGAAGTGGTAGAAACAATCTATGGGCAGGGTGAGAGGAGTCTTTAAGAATGCTACCGTGCTCGACGCAGACATCGTTTCCTTTGGATGTCCTCAATGGCTGGAAGTAGAGTTCCTGTGATGCTCTGGGCCGTTTCAGTGCCTTGCGGTCTGCGGCTGTGCAGTTCCCATACCACACTGTGACACAGTTGGTCAAGACCCTCTCAATCACACAACAATAAAAGTTCATCAGGATGGCTGAAGACAGGTGATGTTTCTTCAGTGTCCTCGGGAAGAACAGGCGCTGGTGAGCTTTCTTGACCAGGCTGGAGGTGTTGGTGGTCCAGGACAGGTTCTCTGATCTTTAATCAACTGGTAGCTTGTTGATGTGGATGGGGGTGTGCATGCCTCCTCTCTCCCTTCTAAAGTCCACCATGAGCTCCTTTGTTTTGCTGGTGTTAAGGAGCAGGTTGTTTTCGGCAGACCGTGCGGCCAGATGCTGTACCTCTTCCCCGTAGGCCTGTATACTGTATATCTGCCTGTATGTCTGTATGTCTGTTAGTCTCTTTCTTTCTTTCTTTTTTCTTTCTTTCTTCATGTTCCTCTTTCTTTCTCAGTCTAGTATTGGCATCAGTCTGTGTGTAATGACAGATACAATGCTGCTGCACAGACAGTCTAACTGAACACATCCTACTGTACTAATCACACACGCACACACACACACACACACACACACACACACACACACACACACACACACACACACACACACACACACACACACACACACACACACACCTGCAGCTCTAATTAACTTTTGGAATAATGTTATGTGACTGTGCTCCACATAATGTTCCCTGTGTATTCTTCACTGCATGTGTGTGTGTGTGTTTGTGTGGGTTAACCAGGAGTCCAGGTGGAGGAACAGGAGCTGAAGATTTTAGTGAGAGCTCTTCTGAGAGCGAGGATGATGAAGACCAGACTGAGAGACGGGGAGAGAGTCACGCTGATGTTCCCTCTGAATACTGGCACATTCAGAAACTAGTCAAGTACCTGAAGGTACCACACACACATACACACACATATATATTCATGTTAAAACCCTGTAACAAACCCAATTCACAAGAATATAAAGAGGATCATGAAACCTTTGCGTATAACAGCATACTTCCTTTAGAAACAGGAAGTCAAGATGGTAGTGTTGAGGATTTGCAGTTGCAGGTGAACAACTAGGATTGTGTTGTTGGTTCTTTGGAGTCTATCTGTTTGTTCAGATCGAACAAATCAGATCACATCTTATCGGTCATTTGCAGAAAAAAATTCACGTCACTGTTTTCAGAATCTTATGAAGATCTCATCTGATTTGATGCTAAAATAAAAATCTTGTAAAAGCATAGGAAACACCATAAATAAATGTACAATGAAGTGAAGGAAATCCATGGCCTTTTTCTTTTCTGAAGAAAAAAGAAGCCTTAAAATTCCAAACAAAGCGACGGCTAAAAACACAAGATGAAGCTGGAGAACAAAGCCGTAGGATTTAGCGTGGCATGCAGGCAAAGGGCACGCCACTAACACCAACAAGAGCTCAGAAAGCAGCAGAGAAACCCACGGGAACTATATATACACACAGCCTAATTACAAACAAGACTCAAGCACAGCTAACAAGACGCAGGTGCAAAGTATTAGCACGAGTCTGGGAGAGAGCCGGAGCGCCGCACAGCAGCCATGTTTCATTACACTGCACAGTGTCTCCTGAGCTGAAAGGAGGGAGATTTATCCGCCCTGAGGCGAGGAGCTGACGACGAGCTCGTCACATCTGTACGATCGCCCCACTGTGCGCTCTATAGTGTGGACGGATTCCACAGCCCTGCTTCGCTAGGACCGCTCTAGCGTTTCTATAGTAACCGCTCCTTTATCGGGAAACGTCACAACAGCGGTTGAAAAGATGCTTCTACAGGGAAGACAGAAGGAGTCTCCAGTGTCAGAGTAACAGTCAGAGATGAAGCTTGAAGTGCAGTGAGACTGAATACAGCTGTTGTATAACATCAATCATTCTTTCTTTCTTTCTTTCTTTCTTTCTTTCTTTGTTTTTTCTTTCTTTTGTGAAATAAGGAGTAAGCTTGCCTGCCTCTGATTGTGACCCTGACTCTTTTCTGACTCGGACTCTGACTCTTATTCTGACTGATTTCAACTCTCATTCTGACTCTGGCCATTTTCTGACTCTGATTATGCCTCTTTCCTGACTCTGTCTCTTAGTTTGTCATGTTAACTTCTCTGTTCTTGTTAACCTCTGAAGACTAAAGAGCAGTGTGTGTGTCTGATCACTCGTCTGCATTAGCAATGCTGCGTTTGTTCATGCCAGACCACAGATCCTCTTCCTCTGACCGCATGATACCACCCCAGGCTCTTCTACATATCAGACCTCGTTAAATAAGAGGAAGGTTGTTTTCGCAGGAGTTTGGGCCAAGCTTAAATGGATGAGTGTCAGACACAGGGGGAAAAATTTATGGATGTATAATCTCCTAATTATTTCCTAGCCTCCTAAAATGGCCAACTAAAGCCGCGGCATAGATAAAGCAAAGCAGAGGTGTTGTTTTAAGCACCGTAAGCACATCCAGCGTGTGTATTTGAAATGGATCTCTAACAGGATTGTCTCCAGTACAACGAGCACTGAATCATCGGAAAGAAAACAGCCAGGCAGAGTTTAGTCGTGGATATTTTTAGCCGAGCACAACCTCAGCATAATGAATGTAAATTACCCAAAATGAGCCATTTATCATGTGGCTTTAATGAGCGCTGTGGTTAGTCTCAGATAAGAATATGCAAAGGCTTATTTGGGTAAAAATGTGAAGTCTGATCCATTTAAATGATGCGCTGGTTACACTGGAGTGTTTATAAAGCAGCCTATCTGTCTGGAAATCCAAAAGTTCTTTATTTATGACATTTATCCAGTAGCGCAATTATACCGTCCTTACCATCAGGGGCCGAAACGCTACTTCGCCAAACTAAACATCTCTCCATTTTTTTTGTTCTCCCTCTCCTTTTAAAGGAGATTACACGCTCAGTGGAGTGTTACATAAATCACCTGACCCGCACGTTAGCGTTTAGTTTAGTAGCGGCATTCGTTTACGTGTAAAGAAGCTCGTTTAAATGGCAGATTGCATCCGTTATACACGTACCACCATAGCATTAAATTTAGAAACGACACATGCCCCGTGGAAACATAACACTCTACACAACGTGCGTTTGTTGTAGCGTGGTTTTAAATGTAAACACACACACACATGTTCACACGCAGCTCTATTACCACACGTGTGTACATACAGCGCAGGAAACCACAGTCTGTTTGTTTTGTTAGTTCCAGCTCAACTGCCTCATTAGCTCAGATCAGAGATTACATGGCAACCTAACAGTGTTTCATACAAAAATGTTTCTAACACTTTCACCGCTGCCAGACGTCCCCCCTCGGCCCTCGTTAATCACCTCTAAATCCGCTAATCATCTGCGGCCCGAACACTCGTGTGCTATGAGAAAGAATTCTCAATTTCTGCCAGGGTGATTAGCGGATTTTTATTGGTGACCCATTTAAACTGACAGCTCAGTGCAGTCGATGTGTTTGCTCAGGAAACGAAGCTTTAATTAACACATATCTCACTGCAGGAAAGTTCAGAAAGCAGGAGCACTAAACCTTTCGCAGCTGAGAATATCTTCAAGGAGGACTGTTGTAAAGTAAACGCCAGAGGTTCTTACAATTTAAATCTGTACGTTGTGAGACTGAGAAATCACAGAAATCTCTAAACATGAATTAATGAGTGAATCCGCCATGCTCTGAGCTCACCTGTGAGAGCCGTCATGCGTTTTATCCCCCTCTACTGTTCAGACAGAGTACTGCAGCCTTCACTGGCTTCACTCCCACTGCTGAAATGGGATTAAACCCCAGGATTATACCTCAGGATATAAATCTCAGAAATATATATCAGGATCAAACCTCAGGATAAAATTTTGGGATTACATTTTAGGATCCAACAAATACTCCATAATACTGAAGTAAGGAGAAAGATCTATCTAGATTGAGAGAATTGTTTACAAATCAAAAAAAAATTGGCATAAACCACAACACCAAACAGTATTTCAGAGGACGAGGCCGAGTAGCGCAGCAGGGATGAGAAACCTCAGGTTTTCAGTGAGGCTTTTGTACGAGATCTTCTTTTGTTGCCAATCACAAGTATTTTATCTGTGTTTAATATCAAGTGTTTGTCCCAATTATTTACCTAAAGGTAATTATTTACCTAAAGGTGATTCTGAGGTGATTTTGAGATCTTTGATATGATTCTGAGGTGATTGTGAAATTTTTGATGTGATTCTGAGGTGATTATGAATTTTTTTATGTGATTCTGAGGTGATTTTGAGATCTTTGATGTGATTTTGAGATCTTTGATGTGATTCTGAGGTGATTTTGAGATCATTGATGTGATTCTGAGGTGATTATGAAATTTTTTTTATGTGATTCTGAGGTGATTTTGAGATCTTTGATGTGATTTTGAGATCTTTGATGTGATTCTGAGGTGATTTTGAGATCTTTGATGTGATTATGAGGTGATTTTGAGGTCTAGGATGTGATTCTGAGGTGATTTTGAGGTCTTTGATGTGATTATGAGGTGATTTTGAGATCATTGATGTGATTCTGAGGTGATTTTGAGATCATTGATGTGATTCTGAGGTGATTTTGAGATCTTTGATGTGATTCTGAGGTGATTATGAATTTTCTTTATGTGATTCTGATGTGATTTTGAGATCTTTGATGTGATTCTGAGGTGATTGTGAAATTTTTGATGTGATTCTGAGGTGATTATGAATTTTTTTATGTGATTCTGAGGTGATTTTGAGATCTTTGATGTGATTTTGAGATCTTTGATGTGATTCTGAGGTGATTTTGAGATCTTTGATGTGATTATGAGGTGATTTTGAGGTCTAGGATGTGATTCTGAGGTGATTTTGAGGTCTTTGATGTGATTATGAGGTGATTTTGAGATCATTGATGTGATTCTGAGGTGATTTTGAGATCATTGATGTGATTCTGAGGTGATTTTGAGATCTTTGATGTGATTCTGAGGTGATTATGAATTTTCTTTATGTGATTCTGATGTGATTTTGAGATCTTTGATGTGATTCTGAGGTGATTGTGAAATTTTTGATGTGATTCTGAGCTGATTATGAATTTTTTTATGTGATTCTGAGGTGATTTTGAGATCTTTGATGTGATTCTGAGGTGATTTTGAGATCTTTGATGTGATTATGAGGTGATTTTGAGGTTTAGGATGTGATTCTGAGGTGATTTTGAGGTCTTTGATGTGATTATGAGGTGATTTTGAGGTCTAGGATGTGATTCTGAGGTGATTTTGCGATTTTTAATGCAAGATTAAGGTATCCATAAGTGATTAAGCATTAAACTTTACAATAACTTTGGTAGCGTTACAGTCATGTCAGCCTTTATCCAGAGCTTTGTACATAAGGAAAGTAACTGGACCTTTACAAACCCCTGTAATAGTCCTGCTCGAACCAGTTCCATCAGAAGTCACCTAATTAGTTGAATGGAGTGTTTAATCAGCTTGTGGGTAATTAAAGTGTCATGTGATCTCAGTATAAATACACCTGTGTTTATAATCTGTGGGTAAAGAGGGGATTAGTCAGAAAGTAAAGTCTGTCTTTCTTTCACACGCACTCTTTCAGAAGTATTTAAGCTGCTGAAGGAACACCAACAGTTAAACTTATTTCTTGCTGTCTCTGTGTGTGTGTGTGTGTGTGTGTGTGTGTGTGTGTGTGTGTGTGTGTGTGTGTGTGTGTGTGTGTGACAGAGATGTTAGTAAAACCACATGGATGCTGCTGTTTTAGATCAGGTTAATATCTTCTATTAAATGTGATACCTCTCTCTCTATTTCTCTGTCTCTGTCTGTCTCTCTCTCTCTCTCTCTCTCTCTCTCTCTCTCTCTCTCTCTCTCTCTCTCTCTTTGCGTCTGTCTCTTTTTTTTACATGAGTCTTTATCTCTCACAGGAGAGATGGACGCTGTACAATTGAGGATAAATAATACGAGTTCTTCTCTAAATCACCTTCCAGAGGTAGCTTTAATGGGAGTGCTGTTCCACCGTGAGCTCGCTTTAAACGCCAAGAGCAGCTTTCTCTTGTTTCTTTTTCTCCTTTCGATTCTCTAACTCTGTCTCTCATGTTCCATTTTCTTTTTTCTCATTTTCCCTCACATGCTCTCAGTCTACTATCACAGTTATAGAATAAAGATAGACAGAATAGACGCATCAGTCTTATTGATCTCCATCTTTATACACACCAATATGCTCTCTCTCTCTCTCTCTCTCTCTCTCTCTCTCTCTCTCTCTCTCTTTCTCGCTCTTTCTCCTTAGCTGAATTTATTTTAAAGACAGCGTTATTTGTTAGGATTTAGCATTTCTGGAGACAATTTTGAGACACTATGAGACTGTGTTGAGATGATTTGAGAAAATGTGAGACTGCGTAAATGGTTTTGAGATACTTTGAGACATAAAATGGTAAGATTTTACGACACTTTCTGACTTTTGAGATTATTTTAAGGCAGGTTTGAGACGATGTTGAGACAATTTGAGACTCGATTGTTGATTATTTTGAAAACATTTTGAAGTGATTTATCAAGCGATGTTAAGGTAATTTTGAATCCGTATGTTGAGATTTTATTTGAATGATTCATTCATTCATTCATCTTCTACCGCTTATCTGAACTACCTCGGGTCACGGGGAGCCTGTGCCTATCTCAGGCATCATCGGGCATCAAGGCAGGATACACCCTGGACGGAGTGCCAACCCATCACAGGGCACACACACACTCTCATTCACTCACGCAATCACACACTAGGGACAATTTTCCAGAGATGCCAATCAACCTACCATGCATGTCTTTGGACCGGGGGAGGAAACCGGAGTACCCGGAGGAAACCCCCGAGGCACGGGGAGAACATGCAAACTCCACACACACAAGGTGGAGGCGGGAATCGAACCCCGACCCTGGAGGTGTGAGGTGAACGTGCTAACCACTAAGCCACCGTGCCCCCTTTATTTGAATGATATTTACAATAAATAAAACAATTACGGAAAGTGTTTTGTTTTTAATGCACACACACTGCTGTCGGTTTAAAGGGAGAATTATTTTTAAAATACCCTTTTAAGGGATCTTATTTGCACCTTTAATGAAGTTTTAGGAATTGAACCAGGTCATTGAGCCATGCTGATATTTTTGGTGGCTTAATGTTGAGTTTGTTTTTTTAGAGGCAATATTAAGAATTTTTTTAGATGATTTTGTGAAGATTTTGGGACCATGTTGTGATGTTTTTGAAAAAATTTGGGATGATTCTATGATTACCTTGTAGATGATTTTGAGAAGGTTTGGAGTTGATGTTTTGTTATGTGATCCTTAGACGATTTTTAAAAGAATATTAAGACAGTTGTGAGGACACCTGTAGTCAAATCAGCATCTGTTCATCCTTCAGTCCTTCAGATATCAAATAACCCTCCTTCTCAATGTTTTTCTTTCTCCTTATTTTTTTTTCTGTCTTTCCTTGGAGGCCTCACCAGCGAATAAAGTTTAAAACCAACGACACTCGACAGAAATTCTTCAAACTGGGATTTTTAATGGCCAAAAGATAAGACTGACTGCTCCTGAGTGATGTGTGTCCTGAGGGCAGCTTCACACATCTGTGTGTGTTTTTCCTGATGAGAAGTGTAGTAAAACACACTGCACACGCTGCGACATAGCTTTAGGAAGACTGGCATGTTCACAGGTTTGTGTGTGTGTGTGTGTGTGAGAGAGAGAGAGAGACAGAGATGGTTTGTGGATCACATCTCTGGAACACGTGTGTGTTCGGGAGCACAGTAGTGTCCGAGTCTCACGTTAAAAAAGAACTTCAGATGTTTTTCTAGTTTCAAAGAATGTCCACAGCTCTTTGAGACCAAAGCAGGCAAAAACAAAAGCATATGATCCCTCGCTTTTTTCTCTCTCTTCTCCAAGCCGGCGGTATCGGCTGTAAACCGAGCACTGTTTTTACAAGTTTGCGATGCTAACCCGACAAACGCTTTGAAGAAGCAGAGAACGGCACAGCGGATTCACTGCTGCTACTGGTTCACATTTAGTCCAGGATCATTATATGGGCAACACATGTGGCCTGTCTGTCTGTCTGTCTGTCTGTCTCACATACTATCTCTCTCTCTCTCTCTCTAATTATCTGCCTTTCTTTCTCTTTCTTTCTCTGTCCATCACTCTCTCTGCTTTTGCCCTCTCTTTCTACTTACATGTCAGTGAGCCCATCTCAGCTCCTCTCACCTCACTAACAAGGTCCACTCATAGCTTATCTCTAAACACCATCTGCTCCACAAGTACCATTATCTCATTTCAGCAAGGTCTTTCTTTCTTTCTTTCTTTCTTTCTTTCTTTCTTTCTTTCTTTCTTTCTTACTTTGTGTGTGTCTACATGGCATACTCATTCACTCTGGGATGTACAATAGTTGATTTGTCACCTGTGCATCTTCCATGCTCTGCTTTTTCTGACCATCATTAGTGGATTGGGTGAGAGAGAGCGAGAGAGAGAGAGAGAGAGAGAGCAGTGATTGTTGGCTCAGCAGTGAATTTGCAGAAAGGTCTCTACAGAGTAAAATTTCAAAGCTGAACTAATCCTGCTGATACTCCAGGAGCTCAGTACACACTTGTGATGGACCTTCAGTATCCAGCTCCAGCCTGACTGAGAGCTGCTTGTGTGAATTGTGCAGATGTTCCAGTTCAGCACATCTGTCTGCTTCTCTGCTGCACCACACAACTGGTTAAAGAGAGAGTCAAAGACATGCTGAAATCACAGGCGCAAGAAAAAAACACGACGTTTTATGATTTTTAGTCACCACATGTTCATGACACACACATACAGACATATACACACACACACCATTGTATCTTTCTTTCTTTCTTTCTTTCTTTCTTTCTTTCTTTCTTTCTTTCTTTTTTTCTTTTGTTTTAATTACTAAGAATATGTCAGCTCTGTTTTATTTGTATTCATGTGTGTGTATATGTGTGTGTGTGTGTGTGTGTGTGTGTACAGGGAGGTAATCAGACAGCTACAGTGATCGCTCTATGCTCAATGCGAGACTGTAATCTGGCTCAGGAGGCGTGTCAGCTGGCCATCAGAGACGTGGGAGGGCTGGAGGTCCTTATCAACCTGCTGAACACTGACGAGCTGAAGTGTAAAGTGAGCTGCTAGGAAACAGTACAGAGTTTTTAGTTTTAACGATGACTTGTTACGCTCATTGTGATCTTTCTGATACCTCAGATCGGTTCTCTGAAGATCCTGAAGGAAATCAGTCGCAGCTCTCAGATCAGAAGGGCCATCGCTGATTTAGGGGGACTGCAGACCATGGTGTCCATCCTGAACTCTCCTGATAAAGAGCTGAAGTGCCTGGCAGCCGAGACCATCGCCAACGTGGCCAAGTTCAGGCGAGCACGCAGGACCGTGCGGCAGTACAGAGGCATCCAGAGACTTGTGAGTCAGAGCGGTTGTGGGTGTTGTAACCTAGTAGGGCTGAAGTGACGGGTACACAAATAAACATTTCTCCAACACACACACAAAGACACACACAATACAGTGGTATAGACTTCACCCACCTGTTTCTGCACACACTCACACACTCAGCACTCCGACTACATCAAAGCTCAGGCTCTTCAGGTAAAAACAGATCAGATGTCGGGCTGCCCCTCGGCTCGGCGCGCGTGTTTATTTACAGAGTGACGCTCGCTGTGATTACAAGTTCACGGCCCGCACTAATCTGTATATTTACACGGGTCCAGACTCGGACGTAGCCTGCATTTCCATCACACACCGGCTCGCTCTGAAGGATCAGACCACCTCGGAAGTGCACATGTGTAATTCTGTATTAGCATCTTGCCCGAGTTACATCACCGCAAAATACTGTAATGTCTAAAATGACTGAGTTTACCGGGACTGAAAATCCATTTCTGTCACAGGACTGTTCATGCAAATGTAACCTTACACTGTGACATTGTTACTCAAGGTTATAATCCTCTCTGCATAGGGTGTAATATGTTCATCAGTATAGAGCTGAGCGGTAGGATTATCACAATGTACACTGGTAAAAACAAAAAAAACAAGAGAATAGTCTTCCTCCAAAAGAAATGTCAGTCTCATCAGCATCAGCATGCGAAATCAGCATGCGACTCTAGAAGGTTGGACAGGTGTCTAGTGCTGGTTCAGAGCTAGTGCTGGTGCTGGTTCAAAGTTGGTTCCACTGGTGAACCTTCTAAGAACCGGTTTGCCTTTCCATCAGTTAGAGAGCCGTCACAGAGCCGAGTCTGACATCACTGTATACGTGTCACGTTACACGTGTAACGTTAGCGCAGCAGCGGCAAACACAAACACAACATCAACAATGGCGCATGTTGCTTTACTGTTAATGCTCATGGCTTTGTGAACCTACATTAACACCCAAACGCGGCGAATCCAAAGAGTACGTGCAGCTCCATGTAATCTGTATAAACAGAGGTTGTAATCGAGAAAGTACATAACGTTATTTTATCATTAACACAGAAAAAAGTTAGCCTTAGCATGTAGCTACTGATATCAGCATGTGTGCTGATAAATGTATCATATTGCGGTAAAGTAAAAGTCTATTAAACATTAGTATACTTAAGGTACATTATCAAATGCGCTAACAGTAGCCCCGCCCACAGCCCCGCCCCCAGCCCCTGACGTAAGCGGTTCTTAAGTCTAGACCAGCAACGTTTTGGTGCTACTTAAGAACCACTTTTCCTGGTTCAGAGCCGGTGCTTTGGTTGTCGAAAAAGAAAGAACTGGTTCTAAATTAGGCTCCGAACCTGCACTCAAACTGCCTCGATGGAAAAGGGGCACAGACACTCCAGTGTTAATGTTGGGTCTGAATGACGTCAGAAACAAAAGGTTGAACTCGGAAATACAACGTTTTCATACGCCTCCATGTTCGTCTTTCGCTAGCAACAAGTTAACCAGCTAAAAGGGACGAGTGTTAAGTTGAGCTGTAGAGTCAGTGTTCGATTTAACAAACGATCCTGTCTGTATGTACAGGAAGTGCTGCTTGTTATACCGTTCACGCTGTCAGCAGCCATGCTGAATCACTCAGGGTCAAGGAGTTCGTCCTGAATCCAGTGTCTGAGTAGAATTTTCTACAAATTTTAGTCAAATTCACTATAGCTTTTCACCCTGAAGCTCCGCCCCCTACACCTCCTTTCACGCTAGTCATGTTTCGCCTGAAGCTTTCTTTCCTTCTCTTTTTCAAGAATCGGTGCAAAATTACAAAAAAAAAAAAAAAAAAAAAAGATCAGATCAGCTTTTAAGTCCGAACGCGATAAGACGATATCGGATCGTCTGATGTATTTCTCAGATATGTATTAGCTAGCAAATACCTAGCAAAAAATCTCTGTAAAATGAGTGGAATTATGTCATTGCAGTTATACAGAGAATTTTCCTACTAATTTAACAGCGAGGAAAATGTTATCATTTAATTTAACAGGTACGGTCTTGGTCGACTAGCATGATAGGCTGTTTTGTCCACTTCACCCACACAGTGTATATACCCTATGTAGGTCACTGCTCTACACAAGGACCTCAGAGGGCAGACATTACATCTTTTTTAAATTATACTTGCTTTCTCCATGCCTGTGTTCTGGCTAGCAGATTTCCAGAAAAACACTGGCTATTATAAACTATAAACCACAAACCAGAAAGCAGTATGTGAATAATCAGTGCAGCCCCAAGCCCACTGTCCACTTCAGCTTCCACTTAACCCCTTCATTTCTTCCTGAAGCACTTCATCTCTCTATCTTATCGCCGCTCACTGCTAATTTTTACCCCAAACATGAAACACAAGTGGATATGTCTTGGCAATCGTGTCTTCGGAGGAGAAACTGTGGGAACCAAGATCCAAATTTACATAGAATTTTGTCTTCCAAGTATGTAAATTGAATCCTGGCTAACTTCTTATTGGCATACGAGTGTTTTAAAGCTCTGCCAGTGGTGGCCAGAATAGTACGCTTTTCCTGTGTAATCTCGTTAGAACAAAAGTACACATAATGCACCACAGTCATGCTGGTTCCTTTCCCCTTTGTTGCTATGCCCCATCGCCACTAATGTCCGGCATTTCAGCAGTTTCCCCAGACTTCAGCTTTACTCCGAATCCTTACCTCTGGAGTCCCAGTACATTCCTGTGGCTTAAATAATACCTGTGGAAGAGGTTATAGAGTGTTTAGCTAATCTCTACGTTTTAAGATGTCTTGATGTATTATTCAAAGTGATGATGCACATTATATAGGGAAAGGAAATTTCTATTCTGACACGTTTTTTGTTTTTTTTTGTTTTATTTAGCTTTTTTTGTTTGGAAAGATGCCTGTTGCCTGGTTACTGCCTGTAACTAGCAGTAACCGATATTTTCATTTGAGTTACATGAGCCACAGAGCAGTGAATAAGACGTCATAAAAATAAAGTCGTAGGACTTTGAAGGCTTTGGATTGGCTCACTGGCTTTGATGTGTGAGTCAATATGCAAATCAGCTTCAGCTTTAAAACCTGAATCTTAGACTTTAAAATGAAAACCGATTAAAGAGTTATAAGAGTCATAAGAGTCAATAAAGCTTGAAGTCCAATCGAAATGAATAATCTATGATGTCTGAGTCAATTTGTGGGACAAAAGCTTTGCTGTCTTACTGGAATCCTGAGTCAAGAAATTTGAGGACTGAGTTGAGTCACAGTTTTAGAAATTCAGAACTTAGAATAAACTCATGCCTTATAAACCAATTTTTTTCTGCCTAGAGGCTTCATTTATCTTGTATTTTAAACCCCACAAAGTTATATTATATTTTCTCTGTGAGAAACCAGCTCTCCACCATCAGACTCTTTTATTTTTTACTTGCTCCTGGTGTGCAGCTTGATTGTTGGGTCCTTTAGGATTCCGGTGCAGGTGATGAATGTGCTGGTATAAAATGCAGTGTTAAGGGCTTGTGAAGTCTGACTGTGAGTGTCTGTGTCAGGTGGAGCTGCTGGACTGCGTCCCTAACGCGACGACTCTGAGCGCGGAGCAGGAGAAGGACGTGGAGGTGGCTCGCTGCGGTGCTCTGGCTCTGTGGAGCTGCAGTAAGAGCACCAGGAACAAGGAGGCCATCCGTAAAGCCGGGGGGATCCCTATGCTCGCCCGCCTGCTCAAATCCCCACAGAAGAACATGCTCATCCCTGTGGTCGGCACGCTGCAGGAGTGCGCCTCTGAGGTCTGATCTAATTCTCAATGCTGCTCTCGGACACCACCTAAACTCAGTACTAAGCACTGTTATTAAAAATCTGCGTTATAAAACTGATAGAACCATGTCATTAACATAGCCTAGACTTTTACATCCAGTGATGTAAGGATGTCTTTATCAAGCTTACACCACATGATTATTTTTATATTCATCCCAACGCTTCATAAAACCAGCCATGAGCATAACATAACATCCCTGGAGATGTTACAATAGCAACAGCTACATAACCGTAGCTATAACACATACAGTAATGCAAACCAGGCATTAATACCTTTATTATACATTTATTTTGTTTATTTAAATGTTATTATCTTCTTCCTAATTGTTGGGCGGTTTCCCCGAGCATTGTCTCTTGCACACAATACTACATGGTAAAAGTTGCCATGGTGATGGTGGTGCGCTCATTATATACAGTATATACTGTACATCATTATATGCACATTATCAATGACGTAAACCTAGAGTACATCCTTGTGTTAATAAACAGACAACACAAAATGACAGACCTGGATGTGTTAGGAGGATCGATACCGTCTGATAAAATGTCTTGTACATCAAACTCATGCACAGTGAGTGCTGTCTAGGTGAGAAAAAGTGCAAAGGTGTCTGACAACAAAAACATCGATCCAAGCTATAGCTGTAGCTTGCTAATTTATTTCAAATCAGCTTGAAGAAAGAGTTACTGTACAGTTTCCCTGGTTGAAAACACTAAGAGCTAAATACAACGAGGCTATTTGTGTAGTACAGCATGTAAATAAATAAAACACAGTGCAGATGCATTACCGATTAAAACTAGCTAAAAATCGGACCAGAAATCCTTAAAAAGCTATAACGCTAGTTGAAGTAGCAGTTAAAGTTAGCTGAAGCATGTTCTCTGTTTCTTTTTCTTTGGCAGAGGAGCTACAGGATTGCAATACAGAGCGAAGGAATGATCGAGGATTTGGTGAAGAACCTTAGCTGCGACAACCAGGAGCTTCAGATGCACTGCGCGAGTGCCATCTTCAAGGTGATCTTCAAGCTGTCGAGCAGCGTGAACGAGCGTCGAGTCTCGGCTAAAGTGCTTTTACAGCTGCACAAGGCCTCATTCTCACTCCTCTGAAATGGAAAGGGTTGGAAATAAATAGCAGACACGTGCATCACATCATCTTCGGGGTTGATTTGCAGTGTGTGTGTGTGTGTGTGTGTGTGTGTGTGTTTAGTGCGCGGAGGATAAGCAGACACGGGACCTCGTGCGGCAGTATAACGGCCTGCAGTCGCTGGTCACTTTACTGAAACAAGCTGACAACAAGCAACTGCTCGCTGCCACCACCGGGGCCATCTGGAAATGTTCCATCAGCATGGAGAACGTCGCCAAGTACGCCTGTCTTTTACTGTTCCTCATCCATAGATAGATCTAGATATTTAATAACACCTGTTTAAATGATGGGACGTGGGGATTCGTGTACATGCCGCTGAATCACCGATACGTAGACGTAGCTTGTACAAGATAAAGAAAGAACCTGTTTCTGTACCTCTTTCTTCTTCTGACCTTCACTTTATCCAAACTCTAAACATTTACATAACGTCCACCCAAAATGTCCACAAAGCTCCTCAAAGCTCATCAAAATACACAGTCTGAACAAATGAATCACAAAAAATCCGTCTGACAGAACAGAAGTGAACGTATGAATCGTTTAAAGATCGATGACTCGTTTATTGTCCTCACCGAAACTTCGATCGGTGTAGAGATGAAGATGAGGCTCGTGTTTAAACTCCTCGAGTGCTTCTCAAAGTGGGGTTCAAAAACCTGAACATCCAGGAGGTCTGTTATTTATTTATTCAGCGATATATTGAGTTATTTAGGTAATTAGTTACATTTAAACTGATGGAAATCACAGTCCATATTATTCATTCACTCACTCACTCATTTTCTACCGCTTATCTGAACTACCTCGGGTCACAGGGAGCCTGTGCCTATCTCAGGCGTCATCGGGCATCAAGGCAGGATACACCCTGGACGGAGTGCCAACACACACACACACACACTCTCATTCACTCACGCAATCACACACTATGGACAATTTTCCAGAGATGCCAATCAACCTACCATGCATGTCTTTGGACTGGGGGGAGGAAACCGGAGTACCCGGAGGAAACCCCCGAGGCACGGGGAGAACATGCAAACTCCACACACACAAGGTGGAGTTGGGAATCGAACCCCCAACCCTGGAGGTGTGAGGTGAACGTGATAACCACTAAGCCACTGGGGCCAAGCACTAAAGTAAACCCTAGTGGAGGACGGTGAGGTTCAGCGGTTCAGCAAAACTGGAACAAAATATTTAAAAGCGATTTTCTCCCTTTTCATTTTTTTACTTTTGGTTCCGAAGCCGAAACATTCTGGACTCTGTAGTTTTCACAACCATCTGTAGTTGAGATTTTTAATAAAACTCATACTGAATTCTCTTGCACTCTACATGCAGTAGGCGTCCGTCTGGTTGTCAGTTAGTATCATGAATTTCTAATCGACTCCACATCAGTTTTTGTCAAAGGTTTTTGATGAGTTTAAGGTCAGGAGCGTGACTGATACTCAGTGAAGTTTACAAACACACGAGACACACGAGAGCAGCAGACGATTTATTATCGATGGAGTTTCCTCACCGTATGGAGTGTGTGTTATTGACGTGTGCGCGCTCTGTAATCGACTACAGATTGGCCGGTCACGTCTGCGCTCATGCCGTGAGAGAGCGAGTCGGACTCGGAGGATGTGCAATCACTCGTGTCGTGTCTTTACTCGCCGTCTCTTTCGCTCACTTTTTCCACCACTCAGCACTGCCCTGCCTCGCCTCATCCCGTCTCCACGCCAAGGACATCCAGAAGTCATTATTCCAACCAACTGCAAACATTTTTCTGCACTCTGATCTTTTATGACGACCGTTTGCCAGAGGAATTATGTTTACTCTTTGCACACCCACGTCATTAACGAGTGGGTCGGTTAATGAGTTAGTCGAGAGAATCAGCCCTTCAGTCGTGTGCGAGCTAATGACCTTTTAAATCGTTTGTCACTAACCGTACGAGGTTGCGGAGGACCGACCTCCATTCCATTCCATTTCCCTCATCAAGCACGATGACGATCCTGGAGGCTTTCCTGCTCTAATTTTTCTGGCACGGGACGTTTTTTTGAAGTCATTTTTTCCTCTCATGAATTAACAAAAAAAAAATAAAATCTTGGAAGCCCGACCTGGCAAGTGTTTTCCGTCACAAAGGTACTCTCATATAAAAATGATTTAGCAGTATTTATTTTGTCATGTGGTACGCATGTAGTATACAGGGTTCAAATATGCTTCATTTTATTCCACCATTACCTGTCTATAAATTACAGAGTTTTATTTTTACAAGGCGGAGGCCAAGCATCTGATAAAGCAGCCTCACATTTTTAGTTTATGATAAGAGTGTTTTTGGATTTTTATGGCGTTTTGATAGATTTGGATCTGTGGACGTTTCTACTGTCTGGCTGCATCCCAGACAGAAAATGGAGTTGTTTGGGAGGAGGAATGTTGAGGGAGGCTCGTGTCTGCAGTGGCCCAGTAGCAGTGCGACTGCTCTCCATCTCTCTCTCTCTCTCTCTCTCTCTCTCTCTCTCTCTCTCTCTTTCTCTCTCCATCTCATAACTCAAATCTAACAGAACCTTATCGTGCATTCATATCACATTAAGCTCTTTCCATGCCATCATCAATTCACTTAATGTCACATTAACAGAAACACTCTCAAGTTTCTCTGCCGCGGTTTGAAACACACATTTCAGCATTTTTCCTCGGTGAATAATTTACATAAACACATGTTTTTTACTAACTAGCTGCTAAGATCAATTCTAGATCAAATGCACGGTTCAATTACAGCGAATCAACTCTCAGGATCTGATGCCAGGAGGTCGGAGGAAAGCGGAGAACGCCGAGGAACCTTGTATTTAAACGAGGAGAACGTAGGGTTAGTGTCAGGGTCGTGTTATGTCCCTGTCTAACTTGTCTTTTCTTCTCTCTCGATGTTAATACAATCAAACAGCTTGTTACGTTCACAATAAGCCGGAAAGCATGAACTCCTCTGTCCTGACGATGTGGTAAAGTTATAGCTTTACCTGTGTAAGGAGAAATCTGTTTATGGAAGCATTTTATTTTGACATGTGAAGCGTTTGCTTTTACTATAGAAATGATAATGCATCAGAACAACTTCCTGACTCATCAGGAAAACAATGCATGTAGAGTCTAATAGTTAAAGTTACCTAAAAATACCTGTGCTAATTTAGCTGCCACAGGATATTTTATAATACTAATTACAGAATAAAACGTAATGGGAATAATTCTAACTATTTTACCCACAAAGGGTATTTTGTGGTATTTATAGCCAGACTGCCACCTCTAAAAGGTTGTCTAATACATTTCAAGCCTTTGGCTCTCACCTCATGTCCTGACTCACTCCCCAACCTCTATTAGCATGAAAGGCAGCAGTGAGAGAAAGCCCGAGCGCCAGAGGAACAGCACGACCGAGGCCGGGCACCACGTCGTGGCGAAGCCAGAGAACCAGTCACGGCCAAAAGGACCTAATGGCTCAGAGCTCTGTTAGCACAGCACGCCAGCAATAATAATAAAAGTCATTATAATAATGAGACTAATAATCGCATGCTAGCTGCAACTGATGGTGCTGCATTTGCAAGCTTCAAAAATACCTCCAATTAGTGACCAATTTCAACAATGATTACGTCCCGGTTATGATAAAGTGGAATGCAGCAAAGGAAATGCTCCGCAGCACGCTCTCTTGGATGGCTCGCACGCTTGGGTGTGAACGATGGTGAATTTCATACTCGAGAGGAAAGCAGAGTGCCGCCGGAACGACCGCTTTAATACATGTTTCAGTTCCGCTCTATCGGGGTGATCCGTTTATAAAAACGTCAAGGTGGCACACTGCATTTGTAATAAAATGACACAACTGTTTTTGTCACACACTTAAACAGAGCTTTGACTGCGCTGTCTGGGTTCGAGAGCACCGCAGTACCCACTTCAACATCAATCACAGCCCGAGTGGCATTCCGTGACAAAAATCGGTCTGGAACGCTTTTTACACTTTACTGCAGCTATAATTTAAAGGAACTTTTTCCCCTCTTCTGGTTTTTTCTTGCTCAAGTACATGAGCAGGTCAGACAGACAGCTCGAGTTGCCAGAAGCAGACAGCATGTCTTTGTTTGAGTGATGGTGATTTGAGAAAGAGGACAGAGCATGGACGAGGGAGGAGGTGTTTGGGAAGCAGGAGCATGGTGGTGTGGATTCAGCTTCAGGGAAAGGAACGGGCTGAGACTTGAAAGTGTTTGACGTTTACCTGAATAACGATGCATTCACAATCTGATGTTTCTCTACACTCTACATTCCTAAACCTGCTGCAACCTTCTTCTTATTTACATATTCACGTATCTACATCCTGATTGGATAAATCCGGCGCGTGACCTCTTTAAATAACGGCTCGTCTCACGCTTTCACGTCGGTGAGGAAAAAAGTTCAGCTCTGTGCTTCATCACTCGAGCAGCTTCTGTTATCTTTCACAGCTTTCTCATCTTTTTTGCTCTTTTTAACTTTTGACAGTGCGTCGTTTCACAACGTGATGTGGAGTTAACACCAAAAGACCTTCATAACCCCAGAGGTCATGAACATGTCGGGTTAAAGGCAGGGATTAGATGATAATCTGGCATGTGTTTATCTTGATGGTGTTTTATATCAAAAACAAAAGATATGATGATGAGCTTAACCTTCCAGTGATGCTCACGATCAGTTTCTGTATAATAGACAGAATGCAAGTGTCCTCAAACATGGAATATCCATAAAACCAGGTCAAAGCTCAGCAAACGCTTGAAAAAAGAAAAAAATCACCTGAACAATACTTCAGAACAAGACACGGAGTGAGTTAAATACACAAACTAACCGAGAACTGATCTGAAGCAGGTGCACACGATTACAACACAATAGAAATAGAAAACAAAGACATGACCAGGGGTGGAGACAAGACATTAATCATAATAAAAGTGCAGCGAACATAAAACGCTGAAACGGCAGAAGGAGCCGCAGAACGCGCTGAGAGGCGAGTAATCAGAAACAAACCAATATCACCGTGACACAAAACAAAGCAGGAACAGAATAACCAACAGCTGGTACGTGTTCACTACAGGAGTGACAACAGTGTCCAGTTTAACTGCTAACATGCAGTTTTACAGGAAGGAGTTTTCGCTCTGGTTTGTACTCTCATGTAACCTCTTTTCTAATAATAGCAGCATCAATGGACTAAGCTGTAGTGTGGACCAGGAGGCACAGCGGTGTACCAAACCTGAGGATACCTGTTGGAGGTAGTGTGAGTTCGAATATGTTCGTACATGTACTACGTATATGTGAACGCAGCTCGTAGAGCAGAAGTTCAGGAGGTAAAATGACCTGTGCGAATGTTTTAGCCGATGATAACATCAATAGTTTCCACAGCACAAAAAAAAAAAAACAAGCACAAACGAGTCAATATGGTTGTGACAAAAGCATTTGGACCAGGACTCGATAGAATCAGGCGAGTCTGAGCTCGGACTGACGCTGTGGAGGTGACACTCAGATACAGACCTCAGCAAACGTGCTGCATGCGAAAGCCGCCGAGAAGATCGTAAACCGCTAGAACTCACGTCTCTCTATTTCCTGATTTATGGTGCTCCGTACCTGCCCGAATCAACAAACACCTGCCATGTTGATTTGTTTGCTAGAAAAATATTGTTGCTAAAGCAGTCATCATCTAAATCTCTCTAACACAATTCATCATTAAGTCTATTAGACAGAAGGTCCACTGTAAAGCACTTAACGCCTTCGACAAGATTAAATAAGGCGACTGCTCGCTATTCATCCCGCTGTTTGGAGCTACAGCTCATAAACACTGGTCCGTATTGTGTTAATGTTGGTTTTACCACGAATAGACACATTCAACACCATTTATCAAGCACTAATCCACACATAGAGTATTAATCTACAGCTCAGAACATGTCTGTGTTACAGAGTTTGATTATTCTTGAGGCAATTTTTTTTAGCTGATCCAGTTTGGCCACTCATCCTCTTCATTACTGTGTTTCTTGCATGGGAAGGTTTGTTGGATGGCGACCAAAACCATGTGACCTTGTAGACACACTCCGATCTCCGTCAGGGCGACGATGCCAGAAACCGTAACCGTGAATAAAAAGACTCATATAACTTAATCGTACATCAGAGGTTTGTCAAGGCTCTGTGCGACCACAACATACCCGTTTTAAATGTTTACTGTAGTTCGCCACTGTACAGATCTTGGCAAACGGAGACAAAGTTTAGTCCTGCTTCAAGCCGCAGGAAAGGACGGTCACTGGGAGAAAGTGTGTGTAGTGAGAAGCGTGGGAAACGATGCTGTGCAATGCTGCAGTCACCTGATTCATTTCATCCTACTCTCACCCACATACAAAACACTTACAAAGTTTTACACAATTAAGCTTCTAGATAGCGTAACGATTTTGTTGATTTTGTTTGCGTTTTAATATTTTGACTCCTGTTTTGACTCCTGTGTCATTTGTGTATTTGTATATACGATAAACAACATAGCAGCTAAGCTAAATCCGTAAAGCTACAGGCCAGCGTGTCGTTGTCGAGTGCACAAAACTGACAAACTGTTTTTTAGGATTTGTTATAAATTTAGTAAACAAGAATAATCAAGGAATTAAACATGCTGTTAAAAAGGTAGTGCGATATGCAAAGTTGTCCCAAAGTGTGCTACTCCTTAATATATAGTCCAAGTAATTTATTTGTTGATTTTAAAACTTTCAGTAGATTTCACCCTAATGCTTAGATAGTCATTGTAATTAACCCTAGTGGGTGAATAAAGCATTGAATAAAATTATTTAGAAAGTCTCTATTCATTATACAGTGTCTCTTCCCTCTTGCGATGTCTTACAGGTTTGAGGAGTATAAGACATTGCAGATGCTGGTGGCTTTACTGTCAGATCAACCTGAAGAAGTGTTGGTCAACGTGGTGGGAGCTCTAGGAGAGTGCGCCCAAAGACCCATAAACCGTACCACCATCCGAAAGTGCGGTGGCATCCCTCCACTGGTCAGCCTGCTCACAGGAACCAACCAGGCCCTGCTCGTCAATGTCACCAGGGCCGTAGGAGCCTGCGCCTCGGAGCCACAGAGCATGGAGTAAGTCTTCACAGGGGTCCGGGTTCACATTTCCATCACAACTCTCTGTAACAGTTTCTGTATTATGGCGTATGTTCCTCGAGTCGTGATCAAGTCTTGATCATGTTCAGGGGCACACAATGTTCCAAGTTGAAAAATATCACTTTGGTCCAAAATGGACACATAATTCGACTTACCGCTTATCGTGTCTTTTCAGCTTGGTGAGGAAGGAAAGGGTACAGGAGCATTCTACTTCTTTAACACGACCTCTCCCGTGATATACAATATCAGATGGTTTACTAGCCACAGCCCAGAATAGATTTAAGACTTAACGTCAAGCGTTTTCTGACAGTAGCATACAGGCTTACATTGCTGGCAGCAGCAACGGTTCAACCAGCCAACTTTAAAATGGTTCCTCTGCCCTTGGCTTGGTTAGGGTTTAAAGGAAACCACAATGTTGCTCTGGCTGAAATATGCTGTTGCCACCAATTTGGTACCGTAAGCCAAGTTCCGCTCTTTCTTGGATCTAAAATGGTCTTCGAACAATGCTTCAGCGGGATATTGAGTGGAATATCTCCATCTCAGCTCTTTAAGGATGCCTGTAAACATCCCTCTTATTGTTTGCTTGGTTTGGGTTATAGTAAGACACTGTATTGTTCTTCTCAGTTTAACACGCCGTGTTCACCACAGCGGTGATGGATCCTGAGGGTCACCAGAGGCCCGGACCAGCCTGATGTCTGTGTCCCATCCAAGACCTGATAGGTCTAGTGTGGAAACCCTCATGGCTCAGTGCTTTAATGACAGAGCACAGGGATTTCTGTTTATGGTACCTGCTGATCTCCTCATATTTGTGGCCAGGGCGGAGGCCTTGATTGTTTCACTGCGGTCATTTTGTGTAAGCTACAGCACGAAGTTGGCACAAGCGGTTAGACCCAGCCACACGAAACTGGAACAGAGAGCAGGACATGCACCGAGAATACCTTTGGTCCTCCATGTGCAGATCACATCCCTTGAATTAAGTTGAGCTTGATGAGGATCAATTAAGAACAGCCAGTTTAAAAGAAACTGAAGGATGCTCGAGACATGACTCATGGAAATTCATTCTGTTCTTGTTGTGCTAATTTTTTGTTGATTTTGTTAATGGTAAGGAAGTGATTTCCTCGAAGAGGTTGCAGGTGCTCCACAAGGGTGTAGCCTCATGCTTCTAGCTTTAAGAAGCGTTGTGATCTTGCCATCTGCGGTCACAGCACCACGTTTTTTCTTTTTAAATTTCATTATTTGTGTTGACAATAAACTACCGTTAGTTCTCAGACAACATTTTGGTAGCTTTCCACTAAACAAATTAATCAAATAAGTTAGGAATTTGTTTACTTTGTTTGCTTCAGTAAATTGGTTAGCATCAAAATTTAGAAGTACTATGCAAGCGGCGATGAACAAACGAAGCTCATTCGATGGCTGTAGCAAATTAAAACATATGTTCATCTATCCATCTTCAGTAAATGCTTTATCCTGGTCAGGGATGAATAAAATCCAGAGCCAATCCCAGGATAAGTGGATGCGTGGCAGGAATACACACGCCGGACTACCCACCAGCATGTTTCAGGAGGTAGGAGGAAATCAGAGAACCGTCTTTGGGAGAACAACAGATGGTAACCTAAGCTAAATCTTGACCTGAGGAACATGTTTGTTAGCTGATTTCATAAAAGAAACACCACAGTCCATCATGTTGAATAAAGATTGACATACTTCCTGTTTATTCTCTGAGAATCTCAGTGCATGATTGTCAGGACTTTTCCACCTCTGTGTTTGTCCTTCGATTTGTGGACACCATTTTATTTTTTTCGTATTTGGCAGCACGTCTGCAGTCTCAGAGGTCGTAAGGTGAGACGTTCACTAAAGGCTGAATTTGTATCACTAAGGTCAAAGATGCCCAACAACAAAGGTCTGGCAGAACTTGTCCGAGCACAAGCATGGCAACGATTCTTATCTAAAAACCACCAACAGGAGCATGGTGCAAATGATGAAACATAAGCAAAGCATCATAATGGATGCACGAAATATGCTTTTTACCTCACGCTCAGTTTGAAGAGCGTTATTTTTTCTGACACAAACTGACAGCAGCTATTGTTTAAACTGCTATACAAATTAAATTGTATTGAAATTATTGTGGGGGGCAGGATGGCTTAGTGGTTAGCACGTTCGCCTCACACCTCCAGGGTTGGGGGTTCGATTCCCGCCTCCACCTTGTGTGTGTGGAGTTTGCATGTTCTCCCCGTGCCTCGGGGGTTTCCTCCTGGTACTCCGGTTTCCTCCCCCCGGTCCAAAGACATACATGGTAGGTTGATTGGCATCTCTGGAAAATTGTTCGTAGTGTGTGATTGCATGAGTGAATGAGAGTGTGTGTGTGTGTGTGCCCTGTGATGGGTTGGCACTCCGTCCAGGGTGTATCCTGCCTTGATGCCCAATGACGCCTGAGGCTCCCCGTGACCCGAGGTAGTTCGGATAAGCGGTAGAAAGTAAGTGAGTGAGTGAGTGAGTGAGTGAGTGAGTGAGTGAGTGAGTGAGTGAGTGAGTGAGTGAGTGAGTGAAATTTTAGTGTAGTCAAATCCGAGTCTTGGTAATAATAATACGTCAGCTTCGTACATTTACATCATTTAGCAGAGGCCCTTATCCAGAGCGGCTCACATTTTTATACAGCTAAGCAATTGAGGGTTAAGGGCCTTGCTCAGGGGCCCAGCAGTGGCAGCTTGGTCGACCTGGGATCGAACTCACAACCTTCCCATTGGTAGCACAACACCTTAGCCACTAGGCTACCACATCCCCTTCGTAGCCATTTCGGAATCGGTTTGTTTGTACAGCATAACAGATAGATCATGTTTAACATCGTAACACAAAAGAACAGTCGGAGCGAATAACAAACAAGTCTGTCATGTTTAACAGAACTCGATTGCCATGTGATTCTCTGGGAATTTCTCTAGTAGCACAGCACATGACCCAATGTGTTCCACTGTGTTTTGCACCATCTGAATCTTATTACTTTTACAAGACTATTATAGACTCCAGTCCTATTCCTAATTAAGGCTGGACACAAATACAGAGCTTTATGTTTGAGCCGTCTCAGTTAGGCAAGCGTAACCAGAGATTGTCTAAAAGAATAATATGTTTATGGACGTATGCGACCGCAGTGGTGTAGTAAAAATCCACAGGGCTTGTTTTTGAAGGAATAAGGTCACTCTCTGCATTTGTGTGAGAGCAACAAGAAGTGCTGGGCTCCAAAAAAAAAAGCATCACCTCCTAAGCAACATGTTCCAGTCATGTATATTTAGGATCGGCTCTTTATTTTTTACATTTACACTTAGTTGTGGACAGAAAGCCTTTATTTGCCTCCCACACACATTTTTCCTTTTTGTCTTGTGGCGTATTTTGAGAGTGCTATGCTGCAGTTTGTTAAGTAATTAGAATAGCTGCTATATGATCGTTTCCTTTCACAGACCAGCATGGTCACGTCTGTGTAGGACATTAAGCGAAGTCTGTCCTCACACACACACTTACACACACTGTCTTATTGTCCACACCAACATAGTAGACATGTGTTAGTGTTCAAATTGAGATAGGAGACCTGTGTTAGTGTCCACACTGAGATAGGAGACGTAATAATGGCCACGTTGAAATAATAATAATAATAATAATAATAATAATAATAATAATAATAATAATAATAATAATAATAATAATAATACTTTGTTTATAAAGCACTTTTAAAACAGCCAAAGCTGAACACAAAGTGCTGTTCATCATAAAAATAATTAAATAGTATTCATTCATTCATTCATTCACTCATTTCCTACCGCTTATCCGAACTACCTCGGGTCACGGGGAGCCTGTGCCTATCTCAGGCGTCATCGGGCATCAAGGCAGGATACACCCTGGACGGAGTGCCAACCCATCACAGGGCACACACACACACACTCTCATTCACTCACACACTCACACACTACAGACAATTTTCCAGAGATGCCAATCAACCCACCATGCATGTCTTTGGACTGGGGGAGGAAACCGGAGTACCCGGAGGAAACCCCCGAGGCACGGGGAGAACATGCAAACTCCACACACACAAGGTGGAGGTGGGAATCGAACCCCAACCCTGGAGGTGTGAGGCGAACGTGCTAACCACTAAGCCACCGTGACCCCCATAATGAAATAGTAACAAAATAAAATAAAACAGCAATAATTCAGAATTAACACTGAGTTAGGACACATGTGTTAGTGTCCACACTGAGATAGGACACGTGTTAGTGTCCACACTGAGATAGGACATATGTGTTAGTGTCCACACTGAGATAGGACACATGTGTTAGTGAACACAATGAGATAGGACACATGTGTTAATGTCCACACTGAGATAGGACACATGTGTTAGTGTCCACACTGAGATAGGACACATGTGTTAGTGTCCACACTGAGATAGGACACATGTGTTAGTGACCACACTGATATAAGAGACGTGTTAGTGTCCACGCTGAGATAGGAGACGTGTTAGTAACCACATTGATATAAGAGACGTGTTAGTGTCCACACTGAGATAGGACACATGTGTTAGTGTTCACACTGAGATAGGAGACGTAATAGTGTCCACATTGAGATAATAGACATATGTCAAGAGTCGAGTCAAGTCAAGAAGCTTTTATTGTCATTGCAAACATATATAGCTGTTACAGTACACAGTGACATGAGACAAGGTTTCTCCAGGATCAGGGGCTACATAAAACAAAGACAGGGCTATAAGGGCTTAGTAAGTTAGTCCTAGATACATAAAGTGCAACTGTGCAACCTGGTGCGAACAGTGCAGGACAAGACAAACGAGAGACATATTAGTGACCACACTGGTATAAGAGACGTGTTAGTGTCCACACTGAGATAGGAGACATGTGTTAGTGACCACACTGGTATAAGAGACGTGTTAGTGACCACACTGAGATAGGAGACATGTTTTAGTGACCACACTGGTATAAGAAACGTGTTAGTGTCCACACTGAGATAGGAGACATGTGTTAGTGACCACACTGGTATAAGAGACGTGTTAGTGTCCACACTGAGATAGGAGACATGTGTTAGTGACCACACTGGTATAAGAGACGTGTTAGTGTCCACACTGAGATAGGAGACATGTGTTAGTGACCACACTGGTATAAGAGATGTGTTAGCGACCACACTGGTATAAGAGATGTGTTAGTGACCACACTGGTATAAGAGACGTGTTAGTGTCCACACTGAGATAGGAGACATGTGTTAGTGACCACACTGGTATAAGAGATGTGTTAGTGACCACACTGGTATAAGAGACGTGTTAGTGACCACACTGGTATAAGAGACGTGTTAGTGTCCACACTGAGATAGGAGACATGTGTTAGTGACCACACTGGTATAAGAGATGTGTTAGTGACCACACTGATATAAGAGATGTGTTAGTGTCCACGCTGAGATAAGAGACGTTAGTGTCCACACTGAGATAGGAGACATGTGTTAGTGACCACACTGGTATAAGAGATGTGTTAGTGACCACACTGATATAAGAGATGTGTTAGTGTCCACGCTGAGATAAGAGACGTTAGTGTCCACACTGAGATAGGAGACGTGTTAGTAACCACACTGATATAAGAGATGTGTTAGTGTCCACACTGAGATAGGAGACGTGTTAGTAACCACACTGATATAAGAGACGTGTTAGTGTCCACACTGAGATAGGAGACATGTGTTAGTGTCCACGCTGCGATAGGAGATTTTGCCCTTACCGCACATTCCGTATTCCTTCATACTGTCCACGCTTTAAAGTCAACACTTTACTGTAGCATGTGCATAAATCTCATGTCCTCCTAACTCCAAGTGCACCTAAAAAGACTTTCCTATCCTCCATGTTTGTAAATCCTTCACCCTGTCTTGTTTTTTTTTTTCACCTACTTAGCACGTTTAGCTGAACGCAGGGATTTAGCGGCCCTTCAGGGTTCTGCTAAGGGCTTTTCTTGTTATCATGACTCAGGAGTTGATTTATTAGTTGCAGAGACAAAGACATGAGTCGCTGGATCGTCTCTGCCCAATACAGGACCCCGAACCCTCAGGCGCAAAAGAGCCCCCCGATTACAGAGTGGTTTAGTAATCATGACAGCATTGAATGTTCGCCTTGTCCGGACGACACACACACATGGGAAACAGGTTACGTGTTATTTATATTTAACAAACAGGCCACACTGAGGAGCCATTCTGCTCGGCTTCACACAGCCTGACTGCTGCCTTCAGTAGAGCGGTGTCCGCTGTGTGAAATACAGCCTGCGTTTAAAGCAAACCTCGCTCCTTACCGGTGAAATATAGAGAGGCTTGTCTGTACGGCTGTTTGATTTGGAAAGAACTTCCCTGAGTTTTTCCCTCCTGTGTGTCGGCAACGAGATCCGAGTTGCCCAGAGAACTGTATGTGTGCATGTTTGTCCGTGGCCTGCTGGAGCTATAAATATCTAAACGGATCTCCTAATGGGAACATATTTCCTGTGGAGAGGCTTCTAGCCCGGTGAGACACTGATCATGTGTCTTGTCTTATTCTGTAGCAGCCCCCCCGTGTCCTCCAAAGTTCCGTCAGTGTTGAGTTCATGTCCTGTGCTTGTAGTTTACATAACCATGTGGTGTTGTCTCAGTTTCGAACCCTGTTCTGTCATCAGTGTGTTTCCTGATCATGTTCAGTTTTTCTACTGCATCAGTTTCACTTCTTCCCTGTACTTTGTTTCTGCTGTTACTTCCTGCTTATCTTCTCTGACCTTGACGGTGGTTTAGCTCTTAATAACAATCCAGACACTCGTGTTCTTCTTCCTTCATGTTTTGTTACGTTTATTGCTTACATTATCATGTGATATTGTTTCTGTTCTTGTCCTGTCAGATTTGTGTGTGTCCTGATTGTGTCCAGGTTCTTAGTTGTGTCTCATTGCCCTGTTTGCTGTCCTTTGTTTTTGGTGTTACTTCCTGCTTATCTTTTCTGACCTTCCTGATTAATCCACTTGTTAAAAGATGCTCTCTCTCTCTCTCTCTCTCTCTCTCTCTCTCTCTCTCTCTCTCTCTCTCTCTCTCTCTCTCTCTCTCTCTCTCTCTCTCTTGCTTTATTGGCAAGATTTTTTACAGACTTTGGAAACTACTCCTACTTTCGTCTTTACCCTTTAGGGGTTGCCACAGCGAATGATCTGTTTCTTCTACTCTCGCACCAATTAACTACACATCCATATACTGTATCTCCTCATTGGTCCTCCTCTTGACCTCTTACCTGCAGCTCCATCGCTAACATCCTTCTACCAATATAACCATCTCCCTCCTCCGATGTCCAAACCATCTCAATCTAGCCTCTCTGTCCTTGTCCCCAACCTGAGCCGTCCCTCTGATGCGCTCGTTCCTAATCCCGTCCATCTTCGTCACTCCTAAAGAGAACCTCATCATCCTCATCACTGCTACCTCCATCTCTGCCTCATGTCTTTTCCTCACTGCTACAGTCTCTAACCCATACAACAGAGCTGCTCTCACTACTGTCTTCTACACCTTTCGAATTCCTATTGAAGATTTGTCTGTTTAGATTTTGCATGTTTTACATGTTATTGTCCACGTTGAGATAGGAGACACGTGTGAGGCTTGGGACTGGCACAGAAGTCACGGGCTTACAACCCATGTGGTTAGATTACTCTTGTATTAGACTAATACTATTACTACTATTAATAATGATAATAATAATAATAATAATAATAATAATAATAATGTACATACATTCAACAATATAGTCAAAAGTTTCAAGTAGAAAATTGTGTATGTGCATCTCTCTCTCTCTCTCTCTCTCTCTCTCTCTCTCTCCCTCTTCTCTCTCTCTCCCTCTTCTCTCACTCTCTCTCTCTCTCTCTCTCTCTCTCTCTCTCTCTCTCTCTCGCTCTCTCTCTCTCTCTCTCCCTCTCTCTCTCTCTCTCTCTCTCTCTCTCTCTCTCTCTCCCCCTCTTCTCTCACTCTCTCTCTCTCTCTCTCTCGCTCTCTCTCTCTCGCTCTCTCTCCCTCTCTCTCTCTCCCTCTCTCTCTCTTTCACTTTCTCTCTTGCTCTCTCCCTCTCTCTCTCTCTCTCTCTCTCTCTCTCCCCCTCTCTCTCTCTCTCTCTCTCTCACTCTCTCTCTCTCTCTCTCTCTCTTGCTCTCTCTCTCCCTCTCTCTCTCTCTCCCTCTCTCTCTCTTTCACTCTCTCTCTTGCTCTCTCTCTCTCCCCTCTCTCTCTCTCTCCCTCTCTCTTGTGCTCTCTTGCTCTCTCTCTCTCTCTCTCTCTCTCTCTCCCTCTCTCTCTCTCTCTCTCTCTCTCTCTCTCTCTCTCTCTCACTCTCTCCCTCTCTCCCTCTCTCTCTCTCTCTCTCTCTCTCTCTCTCTCTCTCTCTCTCTTCTCGCTCTCTCGCTCTCTCCCTCTCTCTCTCTCACACACACACACACACTCCTCACAAAACAAAACTTTCTCTTCCCCCCAGGATCATCGATGGTCTGGATGGAGTTCGTCTCCTCTGGTCCTTGCTGAAGAACCCAAACCCCGTGGTTCAGGCCAGCGCTGCTTGGGCCATCTGTCCCTGTATAGAGAATGCAAAGGTAAAGAGTGTTTTATTGTCATGCTAGGTTATGCTAGTTCCACCCTAGAACACCTACCCTTTTAGCCATCTAACATAACACTATCCAAGCACGTTTTCTTCATTGCTTTGTCCAAATGAGGAAGATGAGGGAAAATGGGACTCGATAAACACACGTCTTTATTTGTATGCATTTCTTCTGTAACAAAGCATGCGTCCTAAAAACAGCACTCGTTTCTGGAGCCGAATCTCAAACATAACTGTTTGAACAAATCCATGATTGTAATCTGCAAATAATATGTAATTATCAGATTTACAGAACTTCTGCATGGTCTCTTGTCAGTACTGAGTATAAAAACATTCAGGTTTTCACTGGGGGAAAAAATAAAGGTCAAAGATACAGAGCTAAGTGTGACAGAGTTTTTCTGACATTTACACCATCAATGTTTCAGGTGACTTTAGTGACAGGAGCCAGACGAATAAACAGAGATATAGACAAACTACACAGCAGCCCTTATTTAGAGAGCGAGAGAGAGAGAGAGAGAGAGACATGTGGCTTGAGTTAGCAGCTCCAGGGCAGGTTCAGGAGGAGAACCGTGCTGGATGAACAGCATGAGGAGACCTGTGACTGCAGCAGAACACACACTCGGACACGTGCATACACACATACTCTAGTGAGTTTCTAGTCATTTTACACACTGTTTTGTGATTAGACATTAAGGAAAGCCACGTCTAATCTAAAAATAATCGTAACGCACAATTAACGTTTGGAGCTTTACAGCCAGCAGCCGTGAGCCGAGCAGCTTGATTGCAACGAATGTCTGTTTCACTCACATATCAATTCCACTTTGTGTGAATTTCTCCAGATTATTCAGGTAGACAACTCTTTTGTCTCGGACTGTTTTTTTTTTTCTCTCTATTCTGTCTCACTTTCTTTCAATCTTCCCTTTTTTTCCGTTCCTTTCTTTTTTCTCTCTTGGCCTTTACCTAACGATTCCTTCATGATACACTTGATTTTTACAATGTGGAAATGTTGTACTTGTCTTTCTTTTCCTCTCTTTTTATCGCACCTCCAGCTCTGACACACACACACACACACACACACACACACTCAGTGCTGCGTGCTGTGTGTGCTGATGTGTGCTGGTTGGAGATGTTTTTGTGAGAGAGGATTTGAAAGGAATTCTTAGTGACCCGCCACAGCTGGTGACTTTAACACGCTTCCTCCGTCTCTCCTTTACCTCTTGTTCTCTCTCTGACTCGATTCATCAGTATTCCAACGTTGCCATTTCCTGCTCCTCTCCTCTGTCCTTTCCTCTCTCATTTCTCCTCCACTTTTGTCTGCTCTCTCTCTCAACCCTACAGTGTATAGGTGTGTTATTTAGAGTAGGAACATGTCAGCTGGTTCTAGATGGACACTGGTTTTATATGGACAATGGATCTAGCTGGGTCTAGCTGGACACTGGTTTCATTTTTACTTTCCTTTTCTTTCCCTTTTTATTTTCTTTCCTTTTAGGTTTCTGTTAAGTGTGGTGTGGTGTGGTGTAGTGTGGTGTGGTGTGGTGTGGTGCGGTGTAGTGTAGTGTGGTGTGGTGTGGTGTGGTGTGGTGTGGTGTGGTGTAGTGTAGTGTAGTGTGGTGTGGTGCAGTGTGGTGTGGTGCGGTGTAGTGTGGTGTGGTGTAGTGTAGTGTAGTGTGGTGTAGTGTAGTGTAGTGTAGTGTGGTGCAGTGTGGTGTAGTGTAGTGTGGTGTAGTGTGGTGCAGTGTGGTGTAGTGTAGTGTGGTGTAGTGTAGTGTGGTGTGGTGTAGTGTAGTGTGGTGTAGTGCGGTGTAGTGTGGTGTGGTGTAGTGTGGTGTGGTGCAGTGTAGTGTGGTGTGGTGTGGTGTGGTGTAGTGTGGTGTGGTGCGGTGTAGTGTGGTGCAGTGTGGTGTAGTGTGGTGTGGTGCAGTGTGGTGTGGTGTGGTGCGGTGTAGTGTGGTGTGGTGTAGTGTGGTGTAGTGTGGTGTGGTGTGGTGTAGTGTAGTGTAGTGTGGTGTAGTGTAGTGTAGTGTAGTGTGGTGCAGTGTGGTGTAGTGTAGTGTGGTGTAGTGTAGTGTGGTGTGGTGTAGTGTAGTGTGGTGTAGTGCGGTGTAGTGTGGTGTGGTGTAGTGTGGTGTGGTGCAGTGTAGTGTGGTGTGGTGTGGTGTAGTGTGGTGTGGTGCGGTGTAGTGTGGTGCGGTGTGGTGTAGTGTGGTGTGGTGCAGTGTGGTGTGGTGTGGTGCGGTGTAGTGTGGTGTGGTGTAGTGTGGTGTAGTGTGGTGTGGTGTGGTGCAGTGTAGTGTGGTGTAGTGTAGTGTGGTGCGGTGTAGTGTGGTGCGGTGTGGTGCGGTGTAGTGTGGTGCGGTGTGGTGTGGTGCGGTGAGGTGTAGTGTGGTGCGATGCGGTGTAGTGTGGTGCGGTGTGGTGTGGTGCGGTGTAGTGTGGTGCGGTGTGGTGTGGTGCGGTGTAGTGTGGTGCGGTGTGGTGCGGTGCGGTGTGGTGTGGTGCGGTGTGGTGTGGTGCGGTGTGGTGCGGTGTGGTGTGGTGTGGTGTGGTGCGGTGTGGTGTGGTGTGGTGCGGTGTGGTGTGGTGTAGTGTAGTGTGGTGCGGTGTGGTGCGGTGTGGTGCGGTGTGGTGTGGTGCGGTGTAGTGTGGTGCGGTGTGGTCTCTATGTGTTTGCTTTGTCATTACTGAACTGTATAAAATCAGCATATCCATTAATCATTTATTTATCTGTTATATTGGTTTTTGAAATGAAACAGATCACAAGCTACCAGCCAATCAGAAAGGAGTATATGGTGTGTGTAACTGACTATAGTTACACTGAGAGTAGTATGAGGTCCTGGTGACGTTTAAGGTGTCTTCAGGCTATATTTTATTATTACAGGAAACAGACTAATGCCATATTGGTGAGATATATGATTCTCAGGGAGGCTGAGAGTCTGAACAGTAACCATGGATGGTGTGTGTGTGTGTGTGTGTGTGTGTGTGTGTGTGTGTGTGTGTGTGTGTCCAATCTTCCACTGTGGTTGTCCTCATGCCTTTGGTATCAAGCTACCTCATGCATGCACCCAATGTGAAGTCAAACGACGTATAGAAGTGTATGAAAGATTTAAGATTTCTTTACTTTAAATATATATTGAATTGTAAGTAACACAAAGTTTCATCCTTTTCACTGCATCTGTGTGTTTAAGGATGCTGGAGAAATGGTACGATCCTTTGTGGGCGGCTTGGAGCTGATCGTTAATCTGCTGAAATCTCAGAACTTGGAGGTGTTGGCCAGCGTGTGTGCAGCCATATCCAAAATCGCCAAGGACGAGGAGAACCTGGCCGTCATCACTGACCACGGTGTCGTAGCCATGCTGTCCAACCTCACCAACACTGTGAGCTTTAACACAGTATTCACACTCTTAAAATAAGGAATAAAACCCTCAGTGTTTGGCTGAAATAGGAAAATAATCAGTGAATATTAGCTTCACATCCTGCTGTGTTTGTTCTTCCCCCTCAACAAACACACATTTTTTAATTTCTTTGGTGGTTGAGTTGTTGGATTCATATTGGATAATCACAAGTAAATAAACAACAGGGTCAAAGGTCAAAGAGAAAGGTCAAATGACTGAAATAGTTTAAAGTATATTCTAAGGGTTTTATGATGCATTTATTGGCTGTGCAGACATCCATCAAGTTCTACTCATTTATTAATTGAAGAGCGACACTTTTATCCATTTATAGCTACATTTAAAGGTGGGGTCGCCGTTGTCTGAAAGCCAATGTTGACATTTGAAATCACCAAAACAAACACGCCCCTAACCCAAATGGGCCCCACCCCTGTATTGATAGCTCCACCCACACATACATACGTAACCCAGGCAACTAACAGAAAGAAATGTGTCTTTATCATAGCTGAAGGGAAGAACAACACGATTGTAGATAAACAAACAAGCAAAAATGACACACAACCATAATCATGTAAAGGACAAAGACATATATTAGTTCTGTGTAACAAAGCAAAACCAACGTTACTCACCTATCGAGAAGGAAAAAAGCGCCTCGGCGTCTTAAGTAAAGTTGGTCACATATTCACAGATTGGAGTTTCCCGAGTCAATAACTCCTGAGCTAAACACTGTTACTACACAAAACACGGTTGTAGCTGCGTCTCTACATTACTACGATAGAAAAGAGGTGTTATTTGTGTAGTAACAGCGTTTAGCTCAGGAGTTATTGACTCAGGAAACTCCAATCTGTGAATATGTGACCAACTTCCTGCTCCTTCAGTTCTCTCCAGCGCTGGAAAGCTGATCCTATATTAACACGTCCTACTTCTTACCTTATCGTAAGTCTTTCTTCTCTTTCTTTCTTTGTTTTTATCCTCCATGTCAATGTTAAAACCGCTTTCTGCTAATGTCACACATGCGTACTGAACACTCTCTCCGCCCATATTGACAAGACACGCCCCTTTCTGCTCATTGGCTACACGTTAGTTTTGTTTTTGTTTTGCTTGGCGGCCCGACTCAGTTTTCTGAAGCATTTCTCAAACGACGGAGACCCCACCTTTAATGTTATGGAATATCCATGAAACATGTAAGTGACTGTTCTCGCTTACGTTATAGCAGCTATAAACAGTCGGCCTCTCATCAGCACTTCTTATGTTCTCAACTTTAAAGTCAATAAGATGAAAATCGCAGTTTGCTGTGTTACTGAGAAACCGTAAAGTACGTTAAAGTCAGACGACTTAAAGACTTTCTAGTGTCTAAAGACTGACGCTGGAGACTCGTTTCATTAACGTGTTACATAAACCTACAGAAAGCTTTACCTTGTTATCAGTCATCCTGATGAAGTCTCTTAGATATTATATTATGTGGAAACATCCATCGTACAGGGTGTTACAATATAAACAATAATTTATTAACCTACAACTGTCAACCATCTAACCTACAACCTATTTATTAACCCTCTGACTGTCAGAGATGCTGTGATAGAAAATGAACCAAGCGACCGTTCAGAATTCAGAATCCAACAGCACCGGACTCCTTCCAGACCTTTCTTCTGATTTACTAGTAGAGTTACTGTATGTGTATTGTATTTAACAATCTCTAACAGGACACATTTGTTATTCTGCTACAGACAGACAATAAGTTACGGAGGTATCTGTCCGAAGCCATCGCTCGCTGCTGCATGTGGGGTTCTAACCGTGTGGCGTTCGGCGAGGCCGGAGCCGTGGCTCCTCTAGTGCGCTACCTGTGCTCTAAAGATCACGAGGTGCACCAAGCCACGGCTCAGGCCCTCTATCAGCTCTCCAGAGACCCAAACAACTGCATCACCATGCACCAGAGCGGTGTCGTCAAGGTAAACAGTCTCACACACACACACAAACCCACACACAGACAGACAGATACACACAGTCAGATAACAATAAACAAACAATCCATTACCAAATTTAAAAGAGCTCAAAACTCTCACAAGCATCTTTCTTTCATATTATGTTCATTATTCTTTATTTCTGTTTTGTTGCCTGCTTTGTTTATTTCTGTGAAAATTTGAACGACTCGTTCTAATACGTTTCTCGTTTTTATTGCAACAGCTCATTCACAGGGACTTGTACTGTACGGTCGATGCTCCACATACTACACAGTTTTAAAAGTGTTTTAGTTGCCAAACTACGAAAAATCTATGTTGCAAACATGTGTAATTTATATGGCAGAGTGTTCTGTTAGGAAACATTTATATAACGTCTGTAGAAGTTGTCAGTTTCAGTGCAACTGCTCATTGCTCGATGCATTTACATTTCCAGCATTTAGCAGATGCTCTTTTTCAGAGCGACTTACATTTTATACAGCTGAGCAATTGAGGGTTAAGGGCCTTGCTCAGTGGCCCAGCAGTGGCAGCCTGGTGGACATGGGAATTCAACTCACAACCTTCCAATTGGTAGTCCAGCAACTTAGCCCTACCACATCCCTATATACCACAATGCTGGTTCAGGGCTAACACTAAGGGAACGCTTCTTTGAGGAAGTTGTGGCTGAAGCTCTGTGTGCACACACACAAATTTACTGGATCGGGAAGGGTCCTTGGCATCTGTGCCCCTGCTATATCACAGAGGACGACATGCACTCTCTTTGCGGTCTTTGTCAATGTGGGCGAATTCAATGCATCAGTGGCGTTCGCGCTCCGTGCTACAAAGCAGACGGCCTGCTCCGTAGGCCATTCAATGGCCGAGCTGGTTGCCATGAAGAAGCACCTGTAGCTCAATTTAACAGAAATAAAAGGCAAGGATAAGTTCTTTCTCTTGAACGGCCCGTTTTCGCCTCAGGACTTGTTCGGTGATGCAGTGAGTACTGTCGCTGACAGGCACCAAGAGCTGAAGCGCCAGTCTGCGTCGTTCAGGGAGTTTATCGAGCAGCCTGGGCCAGAGCGGTGAAAAGAGAGAGTGTGGTGGCCCAAGCCCCCCGTCTAAGACTAGAGAGGCTTAGCCAGCATGCCCAGGCCCAGACCCATCAGGCGAGAGGAGACCTTAGGTCCGTCATCTCGGCCAGGGAGACTAAGAAGGAATCATGATGCCCGAGGGCTGGGGTTTCTAGGAGCGTCCTTTTCAGGAAGGCTTCCCCTATTTCCTGCCCCGCCACCTCTGGTGCTTTGGGGAGCAGTGGGGTCTGTGCCTGCTCCTCTTCTTTGCACAAATCTTTACCCTGGGTTAACACCTGCCAGTGTGCTGTTTCAGGGCACCAGGGATATTGGCACAAGGTTAAAACCACTCTCAAACAAATGGTCCATGGGAACGTCTGACCGGACCAAACACCAGACAGCGTTCCCCCAAGAGGAACTTCTCTTCATCCTGAGGAAAGGGGCCATAGAACATGTTCCAATCCCAAATCAGGACTTGCAATATTTCCTTGTTTCCAAGAAAGACAGGGGCTGCGTCCTATTTAGGACCTGCGGCTCTGAACT
This sequence comes from Tachysurus vachellii, assembly GCF_030014155.1. Taxonomy (NCBI): domain Eukaryota; kingdom Metazoa; phylum Chordata; class Actinopteri; order Siluriformes; family Bagridae; genus Tachysurus; species Tachysurus vachellii. The sequence continues at coordinate 3,361,680 of NC_083461.1, forward strand.
GTGTCCTGAAGACTTAAAAGTTCGAGATGCTCATGCTCAAGGTTATTGCATCCCATCTCAAAGATGCTTATTTTCACATAGATATTTTGCCAGAGCACAGGAAGTTCCTCAGGTTCGCTTTCGGAAGCAAAGCTTACCAGCATTGTGTTCTTCCTTTTCCGCCTCTGGCGCGATGAACACTGTCAGGATTCAGTTCACTGCGCGGTCGGTACAGTGCTAAAGTTCCTGCAGTCTTGTCTTTTTCGGTGGCCTACTGAACTACAACAGGTCACGTATGTAACCTGGTTCCCTGAGAAGGGAATGAGATGCTGCGTGTCTGGATATGCCCCAGGTGTCCACTCACGCTCCCTTCAGATAAATAGAAGCTGGAGTAATGTGACATAAATGCTCTTATATGGACTGGTGCGTAATCACGTGTCCTTTTCGAGCCATTAAATTGGCGTGTGTGTTTTTCCATAGTGTCAGCCCTGGAACTGGGTAACATACATAACTTAATAAAGTTTATAGATATATATATATAAGAATAATTCACACGACTACCAGAGTGTATGATATTGTCTAATGTGTAAAATGGTCTAATTGTATTTATTTGTTTAATATTACACACTTATTTCTTTGATCATTTATTATTCTGTTTTATTTATTTAAACCCTTTTCTTAGTTCTTGCTCGTTTCTGTCTGCAAGATTTGCCGCATGTTCGACTTACACACACACGTACACACACACACACACACATTATTTCTAGCCCCCTCTTCTTCTTTTTTTTAAGTGACGTTTGAAAACATCACTAATAAATTTTGAAAGGCTGCAAACTGTTTTCAGAGGCCTTGCGGAGCAGCGAGGGCAGACAGAACAAGGCCTTGTTTTCTTTCTGGTGCAGTGGAAGCTTCAACGCGTTTTCTAACCGTCATGGGAATTGGGCTGAGCAAACAGCAGTGTATGTGTGCTGAGTGCCGCTTTTCCCGGCCAGTCCCACTGCTCCTGGGATGCCAGGGCAGAAGAGCACGCAAACGCCGTCGCCCGGGGGAACGGTTGCTAAGCGAGCGCCTGGACTGGGACGTGGTGGAATGGCAGCGTGGCGAGTCTCTGGATCTCAGAAAGCTGTAAGAGCAAGAGGCCACTAGATGCATAACCTCTGAGTGACAGCTATTTGAAGTGGTTGCTATGTCTAGATGCCATATAATATTACTACGAGTCCTCCAGTAACAAGCAAAAGGCTGTAAACCGTGTAATATTCCGTGTGTCATGTACGAAAATGCAGAAAGTTTACAGGCACTGCTGGGCAGAATCCTGGCACGAAGAAAAGCTTTAAGATTTGTGGGATTCGTACGCCAGAGTTTGCAAGATTGGAAGCTTTGTAGAAAGCAGATGTGTGTTAAAATAATTGTTTAGTAACACATGTACGAATCTCTCAGACGTGCCACTTACATCAATTAAATCAGCTCAGGAGATTACTGCTAAAATATGATCATACTTAGAGCTATCAGGTCATTTATTTAAGCATTTTGAGCAGATCACAGAACCGTAAACCAGAAATCCTGACTTCTTACAGTAGATGCTGTTAAAGATTATAAGTAAATATTCTGGCACTGTTATTAACATGACGATACTCCTATTTGTCAATACTGACTTACAAACAATACGGGATACAGTTGAAGCAGAAAACCGAGCAGCTGAGGGTTAACATCCTGGGATTTAAGCACAGAATCTTCCAATCAAAGCACAGAACCCTAACCACTGCGCTTCCACTGCCCCCAAACCATTCAAACTACTATAAATATGTGGAAAAACAGTATAGTGTAAGTATAGTAGAAGGATGTGTTAACCAATACGCAGAGCAGTGCAGGAGTGAATAAATAAACATGTTGGATTGTGTAGCTAGGCTTTATATACTGTAGGGTCACTGAGTGCTTGTGTGAGAGTATACATGACAACAGCAACTTGGCTTATTCTTAGATGCCCCTACACCAAGCCCTGAATGCTGATGCTAACGTTGGGGAAGTCGTGGCCTAATGGTTAGAGAGTTTGACTCCTAACCCTAAGGTTGTGGGTTCGAGTCTCGGGCCGGCCACGACTGAGGTGCCCTTGAGCAAGGCGCCGAACCCCCCAACTGCTCCCCGGGCGCCGCAGAATAAATGGCTGCCCACTGCCACAGTGTGTGTGTGTTCACTGCTGTGTGTGTGCACTTTGGATGGGTTAAATGCAGAGAACAAATTCTGAGTACGAGTCACCGTACTTAGCCATATGTCACGTCAGCTTCACGAATATGAAAACTTTTTCTTGAGGAAGCCTCACTAGAACATTTGGATTCACAGATCATGTGCTTGAGACTGGAGGTGTCTTTAGGGCTTTGGTCTTATGATACAAAAGGATTTGGTTTTTACTGGACTTTTATGTAGGGGTGACGTCTAATGAGGAATCTCCATGTACTTGAAACTCATCTTCGAAAGTAAGCAAGAGAATATTTTTTCAAGAACACGTGGAGCTGTGTGCTGTGTGCAGTGTTGTATAAAGTATTAGAAAGCAATACTTGAGTAAAAGTACAAGTATCGTACTAGAAAAAGACTTTGGTAGAAGTGAAAGTTACCTTTTAGAATATTACTCAAGTAAAAGTCTTAAAGTATCTGATATTTACTGTACTTAAGTATCAAAAGTCATTTTCTGATATTTAATGTACTTAAGTATTTGAAGTAAAAGTAAAAAGTAAAATATCAGTGATTTTCAGTAGGCATAAGATCAGGGGCGGTTTTAGGGTCTCATCTTTAGGGGGTTTTAGTCCTCAGAGAGAATTTAAAACCAGAAGAGTTTTATATTATATATTATATGACTACATAGTAAGCCAAAAGTTATGGGATTATTAAATGGCAAAAGTGGACACCAAAATTTTATGCATGATGTAATGATGCCAGTCTTGACTCAGATCAGTTCATGTATGTGTACATTCTCTACAAACAGTGTGTCTAATGAATGCAGTCATTAATAAACTAATATTCACAAGACAAAGACCAAATCAATAAATGTTATTTTTATTTAGTATTAAATGGATTGTTTGCATTAATATTTTGTTTGTGCTACAACTCTGGTAATAAGAATAGTGACATTTCACTGCTTTTGGCTGCCGTCTTTGCGGCTTTCAGCCGATTAACGTTATAGATAAACGCCTCCAGCTCTGACTGCGCGTGCACGCAGCACCTCCAGCTCTGACTGCGCGTGCACGCTGCACCTCCAGCTCTGACTGCGCGTGCACGCTGCACCTCCAGCTCTGACTGCGCGTGCACGCTGCGCCTCCAGCTCTGACTGCGCGTGCACGCTGCGCCTCCAGCTCTGACTGCGCGTGCACGCTGCGCCTCCAGCTCTGACTGCGCGTGCACGCTGCGCCTCCAGCTCTGACTGCGCGTGCACGCTGCACCTCCAGCTCTGACTGCGCGTGCACGCTGCGCCTCCAGCTCTGACTGCGCGTGCACGCTGCGCCTCCAGCTCTGACTGCGCGTGCACGCTGCGCCTCCAGCTCTGACTGCGCGTCCCTGTGCTTCTCCGTAGAGTGTGTGGAGCGTAATGTAATCTAGGAGCAGTGATTCACCAAACCTCCCTTATTACAGTCACACACATTTCTTCTGATTTTATTTTGTAGTAACGAGTAACGAAGACACTTAGTGGAAATATAACGGAGTAAAAGTAGACATTTTATCTAGGAAATGTAAATAAATTTAAATAGCGAAGTAAAGTACAGATACGTGACATTTCTACTTAAGTACAGTAACGAAGTATTTGTACTCCATTACATTACAACACTGGCTGTGTGTTATTTATATTATAGAAAGCTCAGCACCTCTACACAGCACTTACATCCCTGGTTATGACCTGCAGTGACGTAGCTGGCCGAGATTGAG
>NC_083461.1:3370570-3373070 GCF_030014155.1 Tachysurus vachellii
TGTTCCTTAAAGGTTTCTGAAATTTGTTCTTGCAGCAGAAACACACCTAAAGGTTCTTGTGGAAACAAAAGCAACCTGGTTCCTGAAAAGGTTCTTGTCATGAGAACATATAAAGAGTTTAGGCTGTGTAACCGGGGCTACAGTCCTGCAGGGAGTTAGAAAGTTGCTGAGTTGCATTGAAGGGAAACATTAAAGGAAGAGAGGAGGGAAAAGAGGGGAGGTGTGGAGAGGGGGATGAAGAATGGAGAAGAGGGGGATGGAGTGAAAGGGTGTTGACTGCAGGCTTGTACAGAGTGATGAGGTCTCGTGTAAGGGAAGTTGCCCTAATGGCTCTCAGGTGTAGCCCAGCTTTAAACTTTAGAAGGATTTAAGTCCCTCTCCCTAAGAAACTGCAGTGTACCACCCTAGCACTTAACACCATGACACCTCCATGCGTGACAGAGTGTGTGTGTGTGTGTGTGGGTGTGTGGGTGTGTACACATGTTCACACAGGGCTTGGGAAAACATGTCTGCAGCGTTTACCCAAAGGTCAAGATCCTTCAGCCGGCTTTAGCAGACAATACGATCAGATCAGGTGTAGTGTTTGTGTTGTGTGTTATACGTGGTGTGTTCTGTGTAGAGGAGAAGAGCGACCCAATGAGGGAGCCCCTTTTTGGCTCTGGCTGAATAACACGCTCTGAACGCTGGCACACAGGCGCTGGCATCCTCCAGCTGCTCACAAAAGAAGCCTGTCTGAGCTGGCCGGAACGTCTCCGCAGCCTCGCGTGTTCACGTCCGATTGCCTCCCTGACATGCTCTCGATGCTATTTTACACCCTATCTGGAAATGACTCCAGCTGAAACTGTTAACTGATCCACAGTGCTTGGGAGCAGGCACAAAGAAGCTGGCAGTAGCATTTCTAAATAAAGCAGCCCCCTCCTCCCCCCAAAAAAAAGTTCCCAGCCCAAGTCTATTATTTTCTCTTGATTAAATCCAGGGATCTGGTTCGGGCACACAAGATAGAAGATCTGCCTTCCCCTCTTATGTTTTCCTTTCACTATTTATCTTTGAGCAGGGAATTCTGGGAATGTCTCGCCTCTCTCCGCCTCGGCACCGTGTCGACCGCATAAACGCGCACGGCAGCCCGGCGAATGTGTGTCTAACACGGAAGGAGTCAGAGTTCAACCCCGAGCCTCGCCCTCACACACGTGATGTGAACACAAAGATAACACAGAGCACAGAAGCTCTCAATTACATACACAGAAACACATGGAGCTCCGGAGTCCCTGCAGGATCCCCACAGCATCTACCAGTTAGCTGCAAGATGACAGAATTAATGAACAAGTCAGGCCTCGTGGTACAGCTAGATCAGTTCTACCCAGTTTTATTTGTATACAGTTATAATACAGTTATAATACAGTTATAATACAGTTATAGAACAGCGGTGTTATAAAGACCCCTGAAGGACAGAACACACAGGCTGTAGTATTGATGGCAAAAAAAACGGTGTTGGATTAAAATTTCCGTCTTGTCCATGATCAACAGAGGATGGGATGGATGGGGTAGATGGATAGCTTGTTGGATGTAGTGGCATGGATTGTGTTGATAATATGGATGATGGATGATGGATGGATTGAGGGATGGATGAAAGGTTGGCATGAACCGCATATGGCATGAACGGATAATCTGTTAGGCTGGATGACCGCACGGATTGTTGAGAGATGATGGGATCGGATAGAGTGATTAGTAGGATGTTTGGGATTATTAGGGTGGATGGGTATAATGCAATGTAATGTAAATGGGACGAATGGATGTATGGATCGAGCAGTTGGATGGAGGGATGGATAGGATGAACGTTTTGACGGGATGGAAGGTTCAGATCTCCAAAGGAAGATTTTACACACTGCACATACTTACACTTGAACATAGTTTTTGTTTACCTACAGCTCCATGACTTTGTAAGAACTGAGAATGTTCTGAAGAACCTCAGTGCAAGCGTGCATAAGAGCGCTCGTGTAAAAAAAAAAAAAAAACTCATGGCGTCACCACACTTTATACATATCTGAAAAAGTTACAGGTTCTGAGCAGGAATTTCTTCTTCTTTCTTCATGCTGGAAACTAATCCTGCAGTGAAGGCATGTATTAGTGCCTGGAAAGGTTCCTCCTGTAGAAAAAAGAAGTCAAAAGGGTCATGAAAAGGTCAAGAAGAACGAAAAGAAAGGGTTTGGATTTCACTCCAATTTGCTGCCTGCCGCCGAGCTGCACCGAGGACGACATTTAAAAGCCCTGCGGTGCTTTTTCTGTAATTTGTGTTTATTTAGATCCGCATGCAAATAAGAACGAAAGACAAGTATATTATACCGTGCCATGTTGTGTAGCCACAGTGTGGCATTGGCACCCACTCGTCTCCTTTAACGTTCACATCATCTGACAGTATAATAAGTAACCGTTTCTGCTCAGTAAAAAGCAAAAGCTTTTAATGTGTTATTTTACGTAGCCAGACTGTTCCGGAAAGTGGTCT
>NC_083461.1:3375570-3378070 GCF_030014155.1 Tachysurus vachellii
GCATTGTCCTTAACAACCTATCACCAATCACAATTGTCCTTAACAACCGATCACTAATCACCATTGTCTTTAACAACCAACCACAGATCAACAATATCCTTCACACCCAATCACTAATCACCATTGTCCTTAACACCCAATCACTAATTATCCACTGTTCCTAAGAACCAACCTACTGTAAGTCCCAGTTGTTCCAAGAAACCAATTATCTACATTGTTCCCAAAGAAATATACACAGATCAGTTTTTCCTAAAAGCAATGAATGATCTTTATTGTTCTGAACACCACTGTACCCAGTCACCAAACCACTGTTCATCACTGCTCCTAATCACTACTCCTAATCACTGCTCCTAATCACTGCTCCTAATCACTGCTCCTAATCACTGCTCTACATTGTTCCCAACTACCAACCACTAATCCCCATTTTCCTGGTCATTTTCATTCAATAGTAGACCAGCATCTAAATATTCCTTCCGTTTTACAGGCTGCAATCATCAACCCTCCTGTGTGTGTGTAGGACGACTTGAAGATGAAGATGAAGTTTAAATTCATCTAAACTCTTTTTGTGTGTGTGTGTGTGTGTGTGTGTCCCATTTGCTTCAGTACTGCTGTTGAATGAGGCCAAACTGATAAGGATAAATGTGTATTATTAGCATGGAACTAACCGAAAGCTAACATTACGCTCACAAATTACACGTCCGTAATGAGAGAATAATAGGGGGCCGAAAACAGAACCTTGTGGGAAGCCGTGTCGCGTAAAGACTGCTCTCCATCGATGCTAACAGACTGTTGTTTTCAAGTCTGTCCAAAGGAACAGACATCTCTGTCTGACTGGAGCAACAGTTACAGTAGTGTTTTCATTTCCTGGACTGAAAATATCTAGTATTAATGCTGCAGATTTACTGAAAATAAATGCAGCAGATCATTTCCAGTGGATTTGATTCTAACTGTACTGTAATAAATCAGACTCTTTCAAAACAGTCAGTACAGATGTTCTATTCCTCCCACGTCTCGTCTCGTCTCGTCTCTCTCTCTCTCTCTCTCTCTCTCTGAGGTTAGTTACTGGAAGGACATGCCTAACTACCAACATCAAACAAATGTAGCATGTTTGACTGAAGGACAGGAATTTATGAGATGCTGAGTGGAGTGTGTGGGCATGTTTTAGTCATTGGGACTGTGAACGTTAACACGACTGTTTGTCTGCTCGCCGTCTGCCAGGTCTCAGTTCTCCACATAGCCTAAAAATATGTGCATCATACACACAACCTTTATTTCTCCAAACATGACAAGAGTTCTAAAGTTTTCCTAATGCCAGAAGAAAGATGTCATTGAACTACTCTCACTCTCTCAATCATTTCCTACCGCTTATCCGAACTACCTTGGGTCACGGGGAGCCTGTGCCTATCTCAGGCGTCATCGGGCATCAAGGCAGGATACACCCTGGACGGAGTGCCAACCCATCACAGGGCACACACACACACTCTCATTCACTCACACAATCACACACTATGGACAATTTTCCAGAGATGCCAATCAACCTACCATGCATGTCTTTGGACCAGGGGAGGAAACCGGAGTACCCGGAGGAAACCCCCGAGGCACGGGGAGAACATGCAAACTCCACACACACAAGGTGGAGGCGGGAATCGACCCCCCAACCCTGGAGGTGTGAGACGAACTTGCTAACCACTAAGCCACCGTGACCCCCCCGTCATTGAACTAAACTGCACTAAATTGTTTTCTGTTTCGTTTCTGCTGCTTTCAAAACATCCTTCAATTTTTTTTTATGTTCCTTGCTACGTCTAATTCAACAGTCGCTCCATCACCATTTTCTCTATCTTATGGTTTCTCACACTGATCCGTGTCCCCGTGTGATTATAACCCGGTGTAAACATGATGGTGTGTTTGTGTAGTCTGAGGTTTCACACTGCTCCTACTTTCCCTGGAGTTAACACTGAATCCTGGCTCTTCACAATCTGATGTTTCTCTACACTCTACATTCCTAAACCTGCTGCAACCTTCTTCTTATTTACATATTCACGTATCTACATCCTGATTGGATAAATCCGGCGCGTGACCTCTTTAAATAACGGCTCGTCTCACGCTTTCACGTCGGTGAGGAAAAAAGTTCAGCTCTGTGCTTCATCACCCGAGCAGCTTCTGTTATCTTTCACAGCTTTCTCATCTTTTTTGCTCTTTTTAACTTTGTCCTGTAGTCGACCAGACGTTGGTTCCTCTGTATCAGACTTCAGTGTGTCGTATTTCCCCCTCGCTACGACACACACTTCTGTGATGTTCGGTGTTTAGTCTCCTGACTGTATCTACTGAGCCGTTTGTGTTAAGTGTCTCTGCGTCCTGGTTTTCACCTGATATCAGGTTTTCACTCGCTGTTCGGTTTCTGTCGCTAACAGCACGTCGTTTCACACTGAACACGTTCAGCACCGTGATGTTGAGTTAATTAACGCTGTAAAAGCCACTGATCCTGAATCAGAGCAGAGGT
>NC_083461.1:3393070-3398070 GCF_030014155.1 Tachysurus vachellii
TGGTCCGGTCCATCAAGGCTCCTTTTGTAGTGAGGGAGTGAAAACTTTATTTCAGACCCCATATCCTCCAGATCCATCACTGTTTAACCGTGTCTTACCATATTTACTTGTGTGTGTGTGTGTGTGTGTGTGTGACTTTATTTGTACTGTCACAAGCGCTCTCTGTTATACTGGAGCCGATATCCCTTCAGAGGAGAGTAGAAGCGTTATTACATGTCACACACTTCAACACAGTGAGCAACAGTGTGTGAATTTTGACACGTCCAGTGGTGGAAGCACCGGGGGGAATATCAGAGTTAATGAGGAATATTAATACAAACATTAGCTCTGTGTGTGTGTGTGTGTGTGTGGCTGATACTGCAAACAGACAGGACAGATGTTTCTTTTTTAGCTTGTTCATACATATCTGAGTTACAAGCTAAATATTATTTTGCTGAACATGATCTTGGAGGATTTGGGCAACAGGAAATGTGTTACATGTGCAGTGGAGGTTTTTGGTGAAAGATAAGCGGATGGACAGCACAGTGCCATAGTGACATCTACAGGTTCAAACCATCACCTGGTAGAAGAAACTGTGTACGCTTATAGATCTGTATCTGGAAGCGTAACGACACCGACGAGGAGCTGAGGCGAGTTTTACAATGAAAACCGAGTGCAGCTTAAATGTGTTTAAACACACAGTTTGTTTGTTTATCAGGTTGCCAGAATCAAATCGCCTCCTCTTTTATTTCTAGTGTAGATTTATTTCAGAAATTATGTTTTTTTAATGCTTTTAATTCTCGAAGAAAATTTTCCAACCGGTTTTGCGTGACATTAACGGCATTGAAGTTAAGCTTGAGGAAACAAATTAATTTCGTCCATAAAAAGAACAGCAACGTTTTCATTTCATATTCAGTTTCAGAAAAGAAAACCGACTCGGTGACCGACTCCTTCTCAGAATCCTTCAGGAGCGTCGGCTCGCGTCTAATGTCCAGATCTAAGGAGTAAAATGTAGACGTTGATCCAAACAGATGGGTTTTTGTCTTTATGTTAAATCCTGTGAGTCCTGGATAAATAAATTACACCATGAACCAAAAACATTTTCATTGCTGATTTCTTTTTATTTATTGTTCTTATTGAGTCCAGTGATGAATCTTCAGGGTTAGGGTTAGGGTTAGGGTTGAATCTGTACTGACTAATGTTAATGGTAATGATATAGGGATGTGGTAGCTCAGTGGTTAAGGCGTTCGACTACTGATCGGAAGGTCATTGGTTCGAATCCTAGGTCCACCAAGTTGCCACTGCAGGGCCCCTGAGCAAGGCCCTTAACCCTGGATAGCTCAGGTGTATAAACTGAAATAAAAATGTACTGTAAGTCACTCTGGATAAGAGTCTCTACTAAATGCTGTAAATGTAAATGTAAAAATCTCAGACGAACGTGTCTGTGCTTTACCAGCTCCTGCTTCCTGGTGATTTGTTTGTGTCTGTAGTCCTTTGTGTCTGTAGTCCTTTGTGTCTGTAGTCATGTGTGTCTGTAGTCCTTTGTGTCTGTAGTCATGTGTGTCTATAGTCCTTTGTGTCTGTAGTCATGTGTGTCTGTAGTCCTTTGTGTCTGTAGTCCTTTGTGTCTGTAGTCATGTGTGTCTATAGTCCTTTGTGTCTGTAGTCCTGTGTGTCTGTAGTCCTTTGTGTCTGTAGTCCTGTGTGTCTGTAGTCCTTTGTGTCTGTAGTCCTGTGTGTCTGTAGTCATTTGTGTCTGTAGTCCTTTGTGTCTGTAGTCATTTGTGTCTGTAGTCCTGTGTGTCTGTAGTCCTGTGTGTCTGTAGTCCTTTGTGTCTGTAGTCCTTTGTGTCTGTAGTCATTTGTGTCTGTAGTCCTGTGTGTCTGTAGTCCTTTGTGTCTGTAGTCCTTTGTGTCTGTAGTCCTTTGTGTCTGTAGTCCTGTGTGTCTGTAGTCCTTTGTGTCTGTAGTCCTTTGTGTCTGTAGTCATTTGTGTCTGTAGTCCTGTGTGTCTGTAGTCCTTTGTGTCTGTAGTCCTTTGTGTCTGTAGTCATTTGTGTCTGTAGTCCTGTGTGTGTAGACCACCTAATTACGTCACATACGTTTACATGAGCACAAAGCTTTCAGAGTGGAGCTCATGATGGACAGAGCTGTTGTAATCCAGCCTTTAAGGATCGCTGTATTAAAAGAAAACATCCCAGCGACTCCACATCGAAGTTAGGATGCCAAAAGCTCTAAGACTGACACCAGACAATAGGAAAGCATCGATCTGTTCAATTTCTTATTCTTATCGAATATAAAACGATAAAGTTTTGTGAATGAAATCAGCAGGAATTCAATTTCATTGAGAATTATTTTTCTTGATTTATTTAAGAAAAAAAATGTATATGAATAGGATTGTTTTCTTATCTATCTATCTATCTATCTATCTATCTATCTATCTATCTATCTATCTATCTATCTATCTATCTATCTATCTATCTACTGTATCTATATGTGATTCTATCTATCTATCTATCTATCTATCTATCTATCTATCTATCTATCTATCTATCTATCTACTGTATCTATATGTGATTCTATCTATCTATCTATCTATCTATCTATCTATCTATCTATCTATCTATCTATCTATCTATCTATCTACTGTATCTATATGTGATTCTATCTATCTATCTATCTATCTATCTATCTATCTATCTATCTATCTATCTATCTATCTATCTACTGTATCTATATGTGATTCTATCTATCTATCTATCTATCTACTGTATCTATATGTGATTCCTTCTATCTATCTATCTATCTATCTATCTATCTATCTATCTATCTATCTATCTATCTATCTATCTATCTATCTATCTACTGTATCTATATGTGATTCTATCTATCTATCTATCTATCTATCTATCTATCTATCTATCTATCTATCTATCTATCTATCTATCTATCTATCTATGGTGAACCTGTGCTACATTTTCTTTACTGAATTTATTGCCATTTTTTAGCGTTTTAATTTCACACAGACAAAAAAAACGAACACAGTTTTTTCATTGTTTATGATTCAGAAATATTTAAACACGGAGTCTTTACCGTCTTCGTGTCTCTTCACCGACATTTTACTGAGAACCGAAACGACCTGAAAGTTCTCTAGAGACTAATGTTTATTTAAAGCTAATTTGAATAAAACTAGACGGTGTTGTGTTTAAGATTTAGGTTGAGTGTTATTTTTTTATTTATTTATTTATTTATTTGTTTGTTTATTTGTTTGTTTAATTATTTATTTGTATTTCACTGGAAGAAGTAAGAAGTGTCTACTAAATGAACTGAAATAACTGAATCATAACCAGTTGTGGAATTAATTCGGATTTAATTCTGTATTATATTTATTTATATTCTGTTTTATATATATTTGTGCTACTGGTGCTTCAATGTTCGAGATTTAAGCACTTATGTATGTCGCTCTGGATAAATGTACTGGTGCAGGACTGTGTAATAATGCAAGGCAAGGCAAGTTTATTTGTATAGCACATTTCATACACAGAGGTCATTCAAAGTGCTTTACATAGAAATTAGAAAACAATTTATAAGACAGGAAAATAAATATATGTAAAAATAAGAGACACGATAAAATCATAATAAAAACAAAGAACAATTAAAAAAATAAATGTGATTTTAATAAAAACAGTTTAAAATATGTTAAAAAGAATAAAACAGGAGTAAAAGTGGATAGAAAGTGCAGTCAGTGTGAAGCAGCACAGTGATCATTTAGTAAATACAGAGTTAAACAGATGTGTTTTTAATCTTGATGTAAAAGTGTCTACTGTTGAAGCACATCTGATCTCTTCTGGAAGCTGATTCCAGTTATAGGTGACGTAATAACTGAATGCTGACGCACCTTGTTTTGAGTGAACCCTCGGTATCTCTAACTGACCTGATCCTAATGATCTGAGTCGTCTGATTGGTTTATATTCAGTTAGCATATCTGTAATGTATTTCGGTCCTAAGCCATGAAGTGATTTATAAACGAGTAACAATACTTTAAAGTCTATTCTAAATGGAACTGGAAGATAAATAAAAGTTCATCCTTCCTTCCTCTCAGGTCTCGTCAGAACGGAGGGAAGGTTCGGCACAAGCGTCAGGCTCTTCAGGACATGGCTCGACCGCTCAAACAGTGGCTCTATAAACACCGGGACAATCCGTACCCCACCAAAACCGAGAAGATCCTCCTCGCTCTCGGATCCCAGATGACGCTGGTGCAGGTGAGTGAGTGACCACACACACACACACACACACACACACACACACACACACAGGCCCAGCCACTGTGGTGTAAGAGCAAAGGAAAATGCTGGAAAATAATCAACTATAATAATGACTTTCAAATCCTATTAGGAAATGGTGTGTGTAGGTTTTAAGCTACTTCTGAACATTTATAAAGGCTTTATGCGCAGTGTGGTTATAGCATACACTACATAATACTATGTACATAAGCGTAATGATACAGATGACTGTGTGTCTTACTAATGAAACACTGCAGTGGTTATGAATGGTCCTATAATGCTCTATGAATACAAACTTTAAATATATCTATAATAAACTATGAACACATTGATATCGTGTTATAATGCGTTCGTAAGGCAGTTTGTACGTTGTAATAATTACTCATGAAAATCCATGATACCTTGTAGAGAACTTTATTGTGCATTATGAGTCATTAGCATGATGCCCTCTACATCGTGTTCATAGCCCTATGCTGCATAGTGCATGCTGAGTAGTCACTGTAACGGGTTATAAGCACCAATTATTCAGGTATAAATGATGCTACAATCCAGTTGGATCTAATGCTCTGTTATTAATGATTATAAACAGTGAATGTACTATGACATGTTGTGGATGTAACCTTAAGTCATTATACATACATGTATGTGTGTGTGTGTTGTATTAAGTCTATATGTTATGAACAGTTATAATGCATTATGTCATCTTAATGCTTTCTTAAGTCATGTGCCGTTTCTGCT